>NW_027069819.1:0-1884 GCF_002906115.3 Quercus suber
TAATATAAATCATCTATCTTATAATAGAAATAAGTAATATCTATATATATATATATATATATCCAGTACGTAATCTCGAAATGGTGTACTGACACTAAAATATTCTGTTTCAGTAGTCAATCTAGGATGGCCTCCTAAACAAAATTCAAAACCTAGGTCCAAATGTAATTGGAATGCAAGGTCAAAGTTAATTGAGAAATTTGGTACTTGAAACCATTGTCTTAGTATAAAGCTCTCTTGAGATAGTGAAAATTTTTATACCTATTTGTCGTGCGTAACCAAATAATAGTGGGTATATGAAAATTATAATTAGAAAATTATGATAATTTTTTTTCCGTTTGTTGGTTTGATAAGAGGGATTTTTCAGTGCGCAAATTCAACTAATATCATTACTATTTATTTTACGCTACTAAGAGCATTCACATCAGCATGTGTATTTTACACATCCATTTTTACACTAAAAACTTATTTTTTCTATTTTACACATTCACTTTTACAAAACACCTACATCAATTCATCTATTTTACAAGATATTCCAATAAAATATACATTATACTCTATTTTTTTTATTATTTCTCACCAACCACCTCTCTTAAATACGCGCCCTCTCTCTCTCTATACCCATTTTCTGATTTCTCACTCTCTCTCTCTCTCTCTCTCTCTCTCTCTCTACACCCATCTCTCTGGCCTTCCTCTTCCAAATCACAAAACCCATCCGCCACAGCTCCGATCCACCAAACGCCACCGCTTCGCATCCGATTCACAGCTCCGCTCCGATCTACCAAATGCCACATCTCTGATCTCCGCTCTGATCCACGCTCTGCTCCGATCCACCAAACGCCACATCTCCGATCTCCACTTCGATCTACACTCCACTCCGATCTCCGCTCCGATCCACTAAATGCCACATCTCTGATCTCCGCTCCGATCCACGCTCCGCTCCGATCTCTGCTCCGACCCACCAAACGCCACATCTCCGATCTAAGCTCCGCTCCGATCTCCGCTTCGATTTACGCTCCGCTCCACCAAACGCCACATCTCTGATCTATGCTCCGCTCCGATCCACCAAACGCCACAGCTCCCAACTGATCTACGCCACTAAACGCTGCAGCTCCGAACCACCGCTCCGATCCACCACCAAATCTTAGCCGATCTTCGAGCTCTGATCCACCAGGCTGAAACCGATCTCCGATCTACGCTCCGATCCAATCTCCTAGCTGATCTATGCCACCAAATGCCGCAGCTCCGAACCACCACTCCGATCCATCACCAAATCTCAGCCGATCTCCGATCTCCGTGTTTGTGTATCTCTGTGTTTTATTTTTATTTTTAGTTTTTTTAAGCAAGTGTATCTCTGTTGATTTGTTTATGTGGATGTGTTTGTGTGTGGATGTGATTGTGTGCATCTTAGGAAAAAGAAGAAGATGAGAAGTTAGTTTACTGAGTTTGTTGAGTTGGAGAAGAGAGAGAAAAAAACGAGCGAACGGAAATGATTAAAATAATCTTTACATGAGCTACAGTAATTGTGTATATTTACACGGTTACTGTAGCTCGTGTAAAGAAATATACATTTTTATACAATTATAGAAGAACTAATAGAGAGCATTTTTGAGCAAAAATGTGTAAAAACTGTGTTTTACATAATTTTACATGATTTTAAAGGCACTGATGCGAATGCTCTAACACAGATGTTGCTACCACTATTGCCACGATTACCAACCATCTGATCTTCAAGCTACCACCGTTCATTATTCATGCTATCATTGTCATCACTACTAACCATCACTGCCAATACCATGCAAATTGTAATATATAAACATGCAATGTTTTTACCACTTGACAAAAAAAAAAAAAAAAAAAAAAAAAAAAAAAAAATTTAAAGTA
>NW_027069819.1:3355-46345 GCF_002906115.3 Quercus suber
TTCACTGACTCCCTATTCTCTTCTTTCTTTCTTCTTTTCTTTTTCTAAAAAAAAAAAAAAAAAAAAAAAAAAAAAAAAAAATCACTTCCTTTCGTCTTGAAGAGGTCTACTATTTAAGAATAAACAAAACAAAAAGATATTCTAAGAATGATGTTTCACTCCTTGGCTACTATTTGGAAGAACTCTCCCTGCCTCTTCTTTTATTTTTGGCAAAGAAATACCTAACCTTGTATCATCCATTTGATCAAGACAAATGAACACGTAGATTAGCCCTTTTTTTTCGTAACATGACTTGCTTTTGCTCATGTCTATTTATAAATTGTCTCAATGTAACTTGGTTGAGATCGGGTGGGCTTCTCATCACAGTTTCTGCCCATTGAATTTCAATACAAGGGTGTGAAAGAAAACCCATGAAAAATAGGATCTCCAAAGTTTAACCTTAAATTTTATTTTACAAAAAAAAAAAAAAAAAAAACTAGAATGAAATGCATGAATGTTATGCAATGCAAATTCTAGAAAAAAAAACAAAAAAAAACAAAAACCAAAGAACAAAGGTCACAAAAGGTAGAGTAAAAAAGCACAAGGACCATGTCAGAAAGACTCAATTAGATCGAGCCTTTTGCATCTAAAACTTTTTAGATGCACTACGAGAAGTGGAGTTCTTATTCACATTAGAGTAATTTCCAACTCCAGGATTGGAATAAAGGTTTAAAGTCGTTACCAATTCACCAATAAGAGCTATAGGATCTTGTGCTTGAGGCACAAGTACTTTCGGCTTATTTGCTCGCTTAGCTACTTACAGCTTGTAACAGTTAGGACAAATGTGTCCAAACTTTCCACAAAAATGACAAACCCAAACAAGCTTACCATGTATCTTGTCCTTAGAAGGGATAGACTCCTTAGGTTTGGACTCTTTTAGATCAACCCTAATCTTCCTAGGAGGTGTGACCTTTACAGGTTTAGCAGTCTCACTCACAGCCTCACTCACAGGGGGTTCAGAGGACGAAGAAGGAACAAAGTTTGTGGAATTGGGTGCAAACACAGAGATGCTTTCAACAAAACCTAATCCAGATTTGTCAAAAGAAGCCTTTTGAACACTCAGCATTTGATTAAGTTTAGAACTAGTAGATCTAGCAACAGATAAATCATGTTCCAAAGATTTAACTTTATCAAGTAAAAGCATATTCTTAGTTTTCACATTGTTCAAAAGTTCATTAGCATCAAACAATTTAACAAGCAAATTTTTCTTATCAAGCTCAGAGATGCAATTTTCTTTAAGCCTAATTCAACATTCATGGCATCCTTTGCAACAACTTTGCAAAGTTTATTGTAAACTTCTTGAAGATCTGCATCCTCAGAGAGTTCCCCATCATAAGGGTTCTCTTCAACAGACACACTTTCATTGACTACAGCAGTAGCAGTGAAAGCAATGAAGTTTTCATCCTCGTCACATCCAAACTCATCATCAGAAACTTCATTATCACTAAGGGTTATAGCCATAGCCTTCCCCTTAGACCTCAAGTATGTAGGACATTTAGATTTTATGTGACCATATCCTTGACATCCAAAACACTAAGGACCCAAAAAATTATTTGAAGATTGACCAACTTTTTCTCTAGAATTTTCATTATTGTTAACCTTAGTGGGATCATTCTTCCTAAAGTTTCTTGGTTCAGTAATGTTTGTACCTCTTGCCTTTCTGTTACTATTCCTAAGAAAGTTTCTAAAGTTCTTGGCATGGTAAGCAATCTCTGTAGCAAAGAGCTCATCATCAAATCCACCAACCTCAACATCATCAACTGACTTAAGAGCCATTGACTTGGATTTGCTAGTTTTGGGTAGGTCCAACTCATAGGACTGAAGAAATCCTATAAGTTCATTAACAGGAATGAAGTCCACATCCTTACTTTCAGTTATGGCAATCACTTTGGGTTTAAAATCTTCAGTTACAGATCTAAGAATTTTCCTAACAATTTTAGGTTGATCATAGATTTCACCCAAGTTGTATGCAGAATTAACAATGTCATTATGTTTAGCATAAAATTCATCAAAGTATTCATCATTAGACATCCTAATGCTCTCAAACTTAGAAGTTAATTGCTGCAACTTATTTATTTTGACAGCCTTTGTGCCTTCATGCATAGTCTAGAGGATTTTCCAAGCAATGTGAGCCACCTTTACATTTACATTAGAGATTCTCTTAAATTCCTCCATAGAAATAGCATTAAAGATGGCATTCATAGCTTTGCTATTGAACCCAGCTGCTTCTTTTTAAGAATTTTGCCACTCACTCACAAGAGTAGTGGGCTTCTCCCATCCATACTCAACGGAGTTCCAGACTCTCTCATCAATAGATTTCAGGAATGTTTTCATCATTACTTTCCAATAAGCATAATTATTCCCATCAAAATGGGGAGGAATAACTAGAGAGTGTCCATATTCCATGACAACAGGGGTTAAGGATCATCTCAGAGATCAAAAGATCTAAAACAAAAGAGCTACCTGCTCTAATACCACTTGTATGTTTTTAAACCCCTTAAAACACAACCGATTAACCTAGTAAATTAGCCAAGTGATTACTTAGTCCAAATTTCAGATCTAGGTTATCACAAAGATATGATCACCCAGGAAAACCAAATCGGTAAAAAACTTTGGGAGGATTTGACCTAGCTATGCTCAAGGTAAACTTGAATCCACTATAGAAAGAATTGAAGTTTTACAATAAAACTTAGACCACTAACATCTTATTGCTACCCACCAGTAAAAACTTACTAACACGACCACGTGCAAGCTTCGAGACCATAGACTCCATCTTTCTTGGATTTTCCAGCAAGTACAAGCACACCCGCTTGTGTATCTTTAAGCTCTTTAGTGCATCAACTGAATGATCATCAAGTTCTTAAAGAAATCTCCTCCTTGATAATCCTAAGCTTATGTGAAGGAAAGCTCCTCACAAATCTCACAAGAGATTCACACAAACAGCAATATGTGCAACCTCTAAAATGTGGCTAGGGTTTGCCTTATATACCTAGGGCAAAAACATAAAACCCTAAACGTTTTAAGAGTTAGTGCTGAGTTGGAATTATGCAGCAAAAACGCATTCTGCCCAAGATTTAGTTGATCGAGCCTAAGCTTCGATCAATCGATCCAGGCCGAAATACATAATAACCACTGCATCAGCTCAATTCCAACTTTACATAAAAGAACCAACTTTGAGCAAGTCTATACAAGACTAATCAACTTGTTTTGATCATGTTTTGCCAACAATACACATTAGAGTTCTAAATACATGAAATCCTAAGTCTTTAGAACCTAACACTTACTTTGTAGGAGAGGTAGATAAAAAGTTTCTCTTGTATTTCACTTTATTTTATGCTCCACCTAAAAACAAAATCAAACAAGTTATATATATAATTGGTGAAATATAAATTGAAACACTAAAAATCAAGGCCAACTTGATATTGGGATAATTTATCTTAAAAGAATAAAACCATTGCAAAATTGGGAGCTTTAGGCCTAGGTCTTAAGAGTTATGCATGCTACTCCTCGGAGTTCAAAACATTGAATTTCATGTTGCTTCCCGTTTTCCACTATAGTTTAAAACATTTCTGGTGGGGTAGGTTAGGAAGCTGGAATTGCTGATAACAATACTGGTCTTCATAATGGCTGCATGTTTCTTTGGAGAAATGGGTTATGTAAAGCCTCCAGCAGTTGCTGTGCTAAAGGGAATGTTTATACCCAAGCTCAGTGGCCAAGGAGCCACCGGGGATGCCATAGCACTTTTGGGTGCCCTTGTCATGCCGTACGTTATTTACTACTTCATTAAATATTTATCATTTCATTATTTCATAACTATTTCTTTTCTTCCTTCTAATAATTAATTTGTGTTATACCTTATTATTTATTCCATTTCTTCTGATCAATAGGCACAATCTCTTTCTCCACTCGGCTCTTGTGCTATCTAGGAAAATACCAAATTCTGTCCATGGTATCAATGTAAGAACCTAGTGCTTGCAAATTGCCCCTTTTAATTTTATTCAAAATTCAATTTAGTATATAGCTTTTGATTTATTCAATTTACCCCAATAACATCCATTCATTTTCAATGTAATCCTTTCGTTAGGATGGTAGCCAGTTACATGTCCCAAAACAATGAAATTTTGGTTTTTTTTTTTTTTTTTATTTTTTATTTTAATTTATAAATTGACCAACATCGTTTTTAAGACACCAACAGCATTCTTTGACGAAATTAGAGGAAAACTACATTGAATCAAAGTATAAATTTTTTTACTATATGAATATTTAGAAGTTACAAGATTGAATTGAATTTTAACAAATTAAAAGATGTAATCTGTAATTTAATCAAAAAAACAAATTATATACAAATGAGCTCCAAACTCCAGTAATTATCATAATCTAGATGGTAAAACTAGTTTAATTTATTAAATTGAGAGGACAGATAAATGCTTTCTTTATTTTCCAAAATAATTGCTTTTTGCTAATGGTCAAAATGCTTGTGTTCTGCCTGTGTGCTATATCAAGGATGCATGTCGATATTTCCTAATAGAGAGCGGATTCGCATTGTTTGTTGCATTTCTCATCAATGTTGCAATTGTCTCTGTATCGGGCACTGTTTGCTCAGCCAATAACATCTCAAATGAGACTGCAAATCAATGCAATGATCTTAACCTCAACTCAGCCTCCTTCCTTCTCAAGGTTCAAATTTATATATATGAAATTATTTTACATTAGAATAATGGTTAAATAATTAAATTTACAATTTTTTTTTAATTTAAAATTTTGGGACAAATAGTAGTCTATCAATTTGAATGCAATTAGAATGTTTATGCACAAGGTCTAACATAATTTTTTATTTTTTTATTTATAATTTTATTGATTTATGTGTGTAGAATGTATTGGGTCGGTCAAGCTCAACCATTTATGCCATTGCATTACTAGCCTCAGGGCAAAGCTCCACCATCACAGGCACTTATGCAGGGCAATTCATCATGCAGGTCTTGAAAATTAAACATACAACATGCTCACACAAACGTATATGTTTATATCATGTGAAGCTACCCTAATTAATTGGGATTAAATTTTAATTAATTTAAGTATGGTGTGGCTTTTATAGGGTTTCTTGGATCTTAAGATGAAAAAATGGATTAGAAACCTGTGACAAGGTGCATTGCCATTACACCTAGTCTTATTGTTTCCATTATTGGAGGATCTAATGGTGCAGCCCGATTTATCATCATCGCATCAGTTTGTAACTTGTGATCTCTGTTTTTTTTTTTTTTTTTTTTTTTTTTAAACATTGATACCTATATTCAAACATAGGATAAAAATTTAATGGGTTTTTGCTTTGCAGATGATACTTTCATTTGAGCTTCCATTTGCTCTAATCCCCCTCCTAAAATTCAGTAGCAGTGCCACCAAGATGGGACCACACAAGAATTCAATATATGTACGTTGTTTACTTACTTTTGTTTCTTTTTCTATTTTGGGTGGAGTTTGTGTCCGTATCCTAACGTGTCCAGTGGCAACTAGCCACTAGACACAAACCAGTCCCTTCTACTTTTGCTTTTAGATGACTAATTGAGGTACAATAATTATAGTGGGTCTTGATGACTAGAGTGATAGGCTGAATTTATAAAGCTCATAAGTGCAATTAATACATATATTTTAGATTCATCAATTAAATTCAATTATATGACTACATTGCTCAATATAGTATAAACAAAATTAATGACAGTTAAATTTAACTAGATGGTTTATTAATCAATACAGTGACATGATTGAATTTAATTGAAAAACATAATTTAAAACATCTAGGTAAGCATATCTAAGTTTAAAAGAATGAAATTAGATGGTAAAAGCAAGCAAAGCATTAAAGAAAACAACTACATTTTTGTTTCTCTTACACACTAAAGAAGAAAGAAAGAAAGAGTGAGGCAAACATCCTTCAATTATCTAAGCATCGAACAATTATGCCTGTAGGTTATTGTGATCTCGTGGATCCTAGGGATGGGAATCATTGGCATCAACATCTACTACCTGAGCACAGGCTTTGTCGGTTGGCTAATTCACAACAATTTACCAAAGGTTGCAAATGTGTTCGTTGGGCTCCTAGTGTTTCCCTTAATGCTCATCTATATCTTAGCAGTCATCTATCTTACCTTCCGAAAGAACACTGTTGTAACATTTGTTGAGCCTGTAAAGCATGACCACCTAGTAGCCCAAAACAACATGGAACACGGGCTAGGCAATTCTTGTGAGGTGGGCAAGTTGGATCACATTTCTTACAGAGAAGATTTTGCTGATATCCCACTACCAGAGTGAAGGGTTTTTTTCTAGATCAAATGCAACAACAGCCAAGCCGAGGTATATCATTAGTGGTATGGAGCTCCAAGTTGAATGTGACTTGAACTTTCTTCGAGTTCATCTAAGGCTTTCCTCCTATGGAAATTGTATGTAATTTCGAACCACCTATTGTAGTTTCCATTATTTAATTGTAAGTTTATGTTGAACCTTTTAGTTTGACTTTAAAAAACTTCGAATTTTCATAATAGCTATTTAGTCTCATGATAAATCATTGATAAACTTAAGTCTCCTTGTGATATAGGAGAATGAGGAGAGAAAATGGGAGAAATTTTAGAGATTTGATTTCAATAAGTCAGTCAACAAAATTAAAAAAGGAAATATTTGGTTTGTTAGTTGGTTCCAATTTGAACCTACTACCTGAGATTACTTTTTTGTACTAATAATAACAACCAGTAACAACTTACCGCTTAAGATTTGTTGTGAAAATGTTATAAAAATGTTGTGAACATAGCATTTCTAAAAAAATATAAAAAAGGTGAAAGTTCAATTTAAAAAAATATGACAACCCTGAAAACCCAATCTGAAACTTTCCTATCCTGAAAAGAATTCAACTTTCTAATTAACCAAACAGAGACTTGTCTCCCAACCCTCTCCTCAAGTTAGAGCATGAATTGCAAACTTGTAATCGGGGTGACAAAATTGATCTTTGCCAAGAGGCTTAGTGTAGAAGCCAGCAATACGAGAAGTTCGCATTAATCTAGCTTCAATCTTTCATAAATAAGGTGACAATCTAGTTCAATATGTTCTGTTTGCTAGCGGATGATGATGAGATTAACAAGAATATGGAGTACTACTTTGTTGTCACAATAAAGTCTCATATGGCCATTATGGTTGATGCCAAGGTCCCTGAGAAGCTACTGAAGCAAAATGAGTTCACATGTGGAGGTCATGACATAATATTCGGCTTAAGCAGAGGAGACACTAGTTTACTTCTTGAACTTCCAAGAGATGGGGCTATTACCCAAAAAACTCCAATAGTTGTGACAAATTTACCAAGTAGTTGGACAAGTACGTAATCAACTAGATCTGTTTCGAACACTAATTTGATAGTATAATTTGCTTTGGGAAAAAATAATTCCTATTTCAAACTTAAGCTTTCTTGACTGATCCATTTTAACATTTTCCGCCCTTTTCGCTTCTAGCACATAAATGGATCACCAAAAGTAATTGAATCATAAAATTAAGAACTTGTATAATGTTCTCTCTCTCTCTCTCTCTCTTCTTTTTAATTTTTTTAGAAAAACCTGACCTAGAGCTAGAATCATATACAAGTTAAAGCATTGGATGATTGAGAGTAGGTTGTGCATTCTCTAAAGAGTTGAACATGACATTTGAAAGTAGATAACTGCTGTATAGAAAATTTGAAATGAATGATTGACATCTAAATTTTACATTTTACCCCTTGAACTTAACCCCCCCCCCCCCTTTTTTTGGGGGGGGGGGGGTGTTATAGTTCAAGGGGTAAAATGTAAAATTTAGGTGTCGATCACACATTTCAAATTTTCTATACAGCAGTTACCTACTTCAAATGTCATGTTCAACTCTTCAGGGAATGCACAACCTACTCTCAATCAACCAATGCTTTGACTTGTATATGGTTCTAGCTCTAGGTTAGGTTTTGTTTAAAAAAAAATTAAAAAGAAAAAAAGGAAGGAGAGAGAGAGAGAGAGAACATTATACAAGTTCTAACCACACATTACATTATTTACAAAATATCTCGCTTTATATAATAATTGAATGTAAAATGCATTATATTTCCTAAAAAAAAAATGTATAAAATTTAAAACACTTTCAAATAACAAATTTTAACCACACATTACATTATTTACAAAATATCTCACTTTATATAATAATTGAATATAAAATACATTATATTTCCTGAAAAAATTTATAAAATTTAAAACACTTTCAAATAACAAATATAGATAGATTAATTTAGAAAATATAATATATTGTATCAAATACTTTTCTAGAAAATAATCGCGTCATTTTAAAAAAGGATTGAGACTAACACTTATAAATGTCATCTATTATTTTCATTTTTCACTAAACAAAAAAGAAAATTAAATCATCTAATTTTTTTGCACATCACGTGAGTCTACGATTAGTTAAAATATAATATAGTAGATGAAACAATATTGGAAGACGTAACAAAGAGTATCACATTACATGCTTTTACGAGCATATGCCAAAGTAGTTCACATGAGCAAGCTCTTTGATTTTGTTCTGATGTGAGGTTAGGAATGAATTCTTGAGTGAATAATCCAAATATTGAAGTTTTATGTCTCCTAGTAAAAAAGTTCAAATAAAATTCTAAAATAAAAGAAATAAGCAAGAATTACAAGGCACATAGATAATAAAACATCTTATGAAGACATATCACAATCATTTTTGTTGTAAACTATAAGAATAACACTTTTTCACTGTTAATTATATTTCATTTTACACTTATTACCTAAACTACAAGAATGCACGATTTCANAAGGAGTTATAAGCATTTACTACTTAATCCCCTGCCTTTTGTTTTGAAATTAAGTTTAACAAAATTTAGCATTAAAAGACCAATTTACCCTCTATTGTCTGTGTTTTAGAGTGAAGGGTAAATTGGTCTTTTAATGCTACATTCCGTTAGATTTAACTGATAATGAGACACGTGTTACATGAGTTTTAGTTTAGAGAGTTAAATTGTGTATTCTTGTAGTTTAGAGGATAAATATAAAATGAGATATAATTAATGGTGAAAAAGTGTAATTCTTATAGTTTACAACAAAAATGATTGTGAAAACATCTTTCATAAGTTGTTTTATTATCTATGTGCCCTGTAATTCTTGCTTATTTCTTTTATTTTAGATTTTATTTGAGCTTTCTACTAGGAGACATAAAACTTCAATATTTGGATTTTTCACTCAAGAATTCATGCCAAACCTCAAATCAGAACAAAATTAAAGACCTTGCTCATGTGAACTACTTTGGCATTTGCTCATAAAAGCATGTAATGTGATACTCTTTCGTACGTCTTCCAATATCGTTTCATCTACTATATTTTATTTTAACTAATCCCAGACCCACATGATGTGCGGAAAAATTAGATGATTTGTTTTTTTGTTTAGTGAAAAATGAAAATAATAGATGATATTTATAAATGTTAGTCACAACCCCTTCTTAAAATGGTGTGATTATTTTCTAACAAAGTATCTAATACAATATATTAGATTTTCTAAATTAATCTATCTATATTTGTTATTAGTATTATGCCCGTGTGATGCATGGCTTAATCAAGAATCATGTGTAAATTAATAAAAAAAATATTTTAATTAAAATTAAATCATATTCTACATAATAAAAGTTGGGCTTAGAAGTCGTGGTTGCACCATGTTATCTTTTACTCTATTTTTTTAATAAATAAAGTTACCTTTTACTTTAAGTTATATAATGAATGCATATTGTGTAAAATTAAGTTTTTATATAAAAAAATTCATATATAAGTCCAAAATTATTTGAATAGAATATGGTAAATAACTATGCAACTGATATGAAAAAGAGATGCCTAAAAAAATATAAAGGGAGTTTGCATAATTAAAGCACATATTTATATTAAAAAGCTTGAATTTAATAATTTTAAAAAATAATTGAAAGCATATTTAAGTGGTAACCTTAATGTAACAGTTAAGTATGAACAATCTAAATTACTAAACATTAAAAGATAAAAGTAGATAAACTTACATTAGAATTGAATTTTTGTCTTCGAAAGCGAGGGAGGAGTCATTGAATTACACCCATCAAAACCAAATGTGTAAATATAAACTTCAAGAAATGTTTTTGAGAAAAACTCAATACCAAGAGTATTGTTTGATCAAGTGTTTCAAAACCTCAAGGAAACTCCCTTAAAAAAAAAGATGAATTATAAAATAAAATAAATAAAAATAAAACAAAATTGGGAATTTATTTTTCGAAGCAAAGAGGGATTGAATTTGAGAGAAAAACAAAAAACAACTATGAAATAACCCTAAAAAATGATAGATACTTGGACGTTCAAAATATTAATAAATAAAAAATCATGAATTTGGCCTTATTATTTATTGTCATGCCAATTGGGTCTTAGCTACATATTTTACTCCTAAATTGTAATGATCAAAGAAGTAAAATTCACCAAAAATTTTGGGGAAAAAAAAAACATGAGATATGACAAACTTATTATAGGAAAAAAAAAGAAAAAAACCTTGTATTTTAAGCTTCACATGCTTGGTTTCATAGAACCCTTTATGAATCTGCAAAATTAAATATTTATGAATCTCAATAAATCAAATGATGAACAAATTAATTAATTAATTAATTATATATATATATATATATATGAAACTTTTGGTTTTAGTTAGAATTTTAGTTGAAACAGAATTTTATATCTTTTAAAGCTTAGCTAATAGAGTTTATTTTCAAGATAATTATATTGAATATAAGAGTGTAATTTTGATTAATTTTTCTTTCTTTAACGTACAACCATTCTTTTTATCTCCAAATGAAAAAAAAAAAAAAATCTCTTGGGTATATCCAAAAAATCTCCTAGCCATGTAACCGTGTGAATACATCTCCCGAATTAAAAAAAAAGTAAAATCAATTCTAGTTAAACTCTGTCTCAAACTCAAACTCTTAAAAATTAAACTTCCCATTGTGTTACAAATATTTGAAGTTAAAAAAAAAAAAAAAAAAAAAAAGAGTTGATATCAACATCAAGCTTTTGTATCTATCCAAAAATAAATAGAGTAAAATTTGATGAGAAAAATTAAATTTTTTGTATCTATCCAAAGATTGGTAGATGAAAAGTTGATAAAAACAATATATTTGTAATCAAATTAAGATTTTTATTAACTTAAAAATTATAAAGAGAAGAAGATAAACACAAAAAAATTATATCTATTTTTTTTTTTAAATTCTGCAATTTGATGCAGCCATTTGGTGCAACCACAGCTTCTAAGTCTAACTTTTATTATATAGTATATGATTTGAAAGTGTTTTAAATTTTATAAAAAAAAAATTCAAGGAAATATAATGCATTTTACATTCAATTATTATATAAAACGAGATATTTTGTAAATAATGTAATGTGTGATTGGAATTTATTTTTAGTACTACTTACAAATAATTCATCCCCTATACATTTTGAATGACCTAAAGAGAAAGCAAATATCAATAAATCCATCACTCATAAAAAAAAAAAATACAAAACTGTAATAACATAAGAAAAATATAATTTTATAAAAACCTACTAACATTATGCTGTGAAGAGAAGGTAACCTAATTATCGATGAAGCGACTCCTCTTTCTACATAAACCTTTCTTCTCAAAGCATTACTGAGGTGGACTGAATGGACCAAAAATAAATTGAATATTACGAAAGGGACCAAAATGGACTGAACTTGATGGAATGGACCAAAGTAGACCATATAGACCGAAATACAATGTTGCTATGACTTAATAAGAGTGTAGTAATAATAAATTCTACATTTCAACTTGTACATATTATATAGACAGGACGTGCTCCTTGTTAGACTCAATGCCTCACATAGACCAAGCCTCATGGAATTCCATTATTTTTGGTTCTTTACTGTTGCCGCACTTTTGGTTTTAGTTGATTACTTATGAAATAACATGTACTGCTTTTATTGGTTCCATGCTATTTTAAAATGCAAGTTTGATGGTCTGTGATGTGTAAACTTCAAGTTTTTTCGCAGTGTGTTTGTTCATTGTCATGGACATGGCACAATGAGATATGTTGTCGCCTATTCTCTACTCTTTAGTTGTCAGTTTGTAGATAAGTGTTCGCGTAAAATAATCTGCAAGTGCATAAAATAGTAACAAGTAGTAAAGTGTTTTTAGAAAACGAATGTCGAACCCACAGGGATTAACTATGTTATTGAATACCGAAATTCACTAAATTAATTACTATTTGGAAAATCAAAAATAAATGGATAGTTCTACTTTCTGAATAAAATTAAACTATTTAATAAA
The DNA here is from genome assembly GCF_002906115.3 of Quercus suber. Taxonomy (NCBI): domain Eukaryota; kingdom Viridiplantae; phylum Streptophyta; class Magnoliopsida; order Fagales; family Fagaceae; genus Quercus; species Quercus suber. Next base: position 15,746 of record NW_027069819.1, read on the forward strand.
AATAAATCTATGAATAAAAAGAATTAACAAAGCGTAAAAATCTAACAGTGTAAAAAAAATGATAAGAATGGATCTAGAGCAGTTGATTTCACCTAACAAATCCCATACAATCTACTTCCTAATTATTAGATTCTAATAATCTCCCATTGATGATTAAAAATTCCTTAACTATTCAATATCTTCTCTCGAATAATATCAAAAATATCTTCAGCTAACAATTCCATATCTCTATGCAAATTTAATTAACTGGAGACTCATTACGTACTTTGAATTTTCTGAAAAATCACACTAATCTCGGTAAAGCATCTCTACTTTCGCTCAACTAATGGTGTTTAATTCTAGAACTAAAATAACAAATCACCTCTCGGTCTCATTGTAATTCAATTGATTAAACAATAATTCGTAAAATAAAAAATAGTAAGCATTAAAAATAAGAATTAAACACTCAATCATGAAAATATTAAAAATAAAATAACTCAAAATATAAATTGTGTGTTCATTGCTAGACTACATCAACACTCTAGATCAAAAATAAAATTTAGTTCATAATAAAATTGAAAAGAAAACAAATAAAACTTATGTTTTTCATCTGAATTGGTTGATCAACATGAAACTCTCGCCTTTATCCTCATATACTCCTCCTCAGAAAGACTCCCAAAAAAATATTCTTCACTACAACCGAGCAATTAAATAGGTCAAGAAATCTTATTACAAGTTGAATTCTCGTTTGGAGAAAATCACAGATTTTTAGGCTTCAATTTACCGACGATTTTGGTCCACTTAACTTCAGAATTCGGGCTCTTGGTAAACTACAAAGTTGTAGCCCTTTAAGTTAACTCTCCAGCCCAACTTGAATCATCTTAATTGGACAACTGAGTCGAAAGTTATGCCAAAAATACTAACTGATGTGCAGACTGAAATCCTAATCCGAATTGGACTTAAATTTAATTGGGTCTTCAAGTCAACCGATTTACATCCACAAGATGTGGATTAATCTGAAATCTTCTCAATCCTTCAAAGCACAGATGAATAGATATAAAAAATCAAATCAAATAAAAAAAAAATAAAGGAAAACTAACAATTTTAATAAATAAGAGGATAATAAAAATCATGTAAAAATTACACTTATCAATAAGTTCAACCCTCTGAACAGTTTGAAAACAGAAAACAGGACTAGATGATGTTGAATATCATTACATTTTACAATGAAATCTTTATATCCCTGCTGTAAAAAGCCTCTGCTGGTTGAGTTTGGCCCTGCTGGAACAACTACGAAAACTAACCGAGTTCCTGTAATGGGTATGATTCTGTAACAAATTTATATTTAATTGTCAAACACTTTTTTTTTTTTTTTTCTTGGTGTCCTTAGCAATTGCCATCCTGATAGCCATTGCCTAACATGCCTCTTTTGTCTTTCCTGGCTGATTAGCTCCATGTCCTGGGTCACCTAAAATATTTCCTTTTCCAAGTCTCCCTAATATATGTCTCCGAAGAAAGTATCAGTAGCACACAATGATCATCAAAGGTACTGGTTTGTTTATTTACGTGATATAAATATGTGCTTTGCTCCTTTGTCTTCCTTTACAAATTAGTTAACCTCACATGTTAATAAGCCCACTGTTGCAAAGGACATCAAGCATTTGGAGATGAGTATAATTCTTCATGCGTTATGTGAAGTTGTTTTAGATATATATTTGACATATGCTTGACTCTTCAATTTAGTAAACATACATGCAGGTTTTTTTTTTTTTTTTTTGGAAAAACCAGACCACAAGCCTGGGAATTTATTCAAAAAACGAAATCAATGAACATCACGAAACAAAAGAGGAGCAATGTCAGCAGGAAGGTCTCCCAACCAAACCTGCAAGCCCACAACAGAACTAGCTTTCCTAGCTAAAGCATTAGCAACAGAAGCTACAGGTTTTAAATTTGACTATACATGTAATTCTTTTAAAATTTCAATTTGTTGAAACTTAGAAGCTGGATTTCCCGTCCCCTTAAAAGGTGATTTTGTTTCACTTTATTTTGGTGTGAGAATTCATACCAATTTTCATATATATATATATATATATATATTTTCTAAACTATATATAACATGCATCCACATGCATGTCCACGCGGATGAACAGCCATATGTACTATTATACCTATATATTTTGCTTAAAGATTTAATTTCTACAATAGAAAGATGATTAAATGGACATAACACAAACAAATATAATTTATAATTAACTGTTGAGGGGTGCGTAGATCTGTATGAATCGGTGGCATGATTGGAAATAAAATCAACTGCTTTTTATGTAGAAATTTCCCTTCATCTATTATTTTATAGATGGACAAATAAATTTGTAGGTTAGGCATGGAGATATATTTGTAGAAGTTGAGGTTGTGAGATTCCACTTCTTGGACTCAAATGTTGGTGTTTTTGAGATTTTTTAAACTGGACTTTTCAGTGAATGTTGAGGTTCATGTTCATAGAGTTTAGTTGGTATGTTTTTCTCTTGGTTGTTGATTGATTTCATATTTAACTCTTCACATTTTTTTTTTTTTGGGGTAGTTGATCAAAGTCTTCATGGTAAGGAATTGTTATGGGTTTGGGCATGCTTGATGACATATTTGATTGTTATTTGACTACCTAAACATTGGGAGACATTTCTTTTTCACATTCATCAATATAATTTTAGGGGAATTTTTCTTTTACATTTTACAGTACAATGTAAAAAGTGTACAACATTTACCACATTTTATGTGTTTGCAGTGTATGTTAATTACATTGTAAGTATAATGATAACATATAAATGTCATAATCTTTATCTTTCTCGATTAATTGTGATGATGATACTTTGACTAAACAAAAAAGAATTTGAGGAAATTAAATTTTATCACTCTAAACTATACTTTCATTTACACTTATTACATGAATTTTCAAAATACACGATTACCATCCTAAGCTATAATCTATGTTTCACTTCACCTCTTATTGTTAATTAGGCTGTTAATTTGAATGAAAATGCAGGTCACTTGCAACTTACATGCCATTTGCATACGTGAGTCATGACACCACATGGAAAGAACAAATTACCCCTCTTCAATCCTTTGAACAAAACCATTTAACAAATTTAACTATTATGGTCCCACATTATAACCTTTGTTTTAAGGGATTGAAGAGGGATAATTTGGTCTTTTCATGCAGTGGCAGTGGCAGCTCTAGAAATTTTTTCAAGATGGTCATTAAGAAACTTAAATTATACAAATTCTAATAAAAAAAGAACTTCATGTATTGATAAAATAAATAAATAAATAACACACACATACACAAGCAAATACATAAAGTCTTACAATTTCTTTTTACGAGTTTTCTTATTTTCAAATTGTTGCTTAACAATTTCATTATCAATGCTACAAGCTATATATTTTTCAAAATTTTAGTTCAATACAATTTTTATTGGACTTTTTCTTTTTGTTTGTAAGGGCCTAATATATTATTAAGATAACCAAAGTTTAAGAACAAAATTTGGCTACAAACTGAATGTTCAAAATGTGTGTAAAACACCCTTGAACGTTTAGACCCCAAATTACAAAAAAATCAATTCAAACTTATTATCAAACAATTAATGTGCGGGACATGAACATAAACCAAACAAAGAATTGATAAACAATCTAAGTCAAATATAATCACATCCACAACATAAAATAAATGGCAAAAATAAAGGACGAGAGATGCAAACATAAGGACAACACTCGATGTGTTATCGAAGAGGAAACCGAAGCTCTCGGCGTAAAACCTCTCCGCCACCCTCCAAGCGGTCAATAATCCACTAGAAAATGTAGTTGGGATACGTGAACAACAATAGACTCTCCAAGCCTAATCTACCCAGATACCTAAGCTCTCCAAGCTTCTTGCTCCAACGAGGTTGCATCGAACCTTTTTCTTTTTTAGTTTACTGGATTCCGCTATAACCCATAGCATCAACCAATTACCATTGGTCCCTTCCAAACTGCTTCCCTTAGCACCAAATGAACCTTCTCACAGACGTGGGTGTGATGAGAAAATGATTTGGTCAAGAACCTCTCAAGGATGTATCAATGGAAAGGAAGAGAGTAGAGGAATTTGAGGAGTTTCTTAGTGAAAATTGGGGATGAGGCAATCTTATTTTTCTCTAGGGCTTCTCTCACAAAATTCTCTCTGGAAACTTTCTACATTTCGTGGGTATAAGGGTCTATATATAGTGGTGTGTGTTTGGAATACAAAGAGTCAATTTTTCCCAAACAGGGCTAGTTGGCAGCTTGGCCTCGCAACTGGTCTAAGTCACGAGTTCAAGTCGCAAGATAACGGCCTGGCCAACCTGGGACTTTTGTCGTGTAGTTACAGCTGGCGTGACCCTTCACTTCCCCACATGCTTCTCACGTGCACAGCATTTGGAGGCTTGCAAACCGCGAGGCAGTCGCGAGTCCTAGCCGTGAGTCCCTACTTCTTTGCACACAGATGAGCAATTCTTCACTCTCTTCACACACTACCCTACATGAATCCTACCTAAATACAGGATTACTAAGTGCTAAATTACAAACAAATTGGTACGGAATAAAGCTAACAAGATGGTTGTTAAATTTCAACCTTACACAAACTTAGTTGTTGTTAGGGTTTGTGCCCTAAAATCCAATTTATTGGCATGTCATGAATAATTAAGTTGTTTAATTGCATGAGACCATTTATGAACTAATGGGACATTATCTTAGTCCATGAGATGCATAGTATGTGATTTATGTGAAAAGTCACAGAAAGATATAAATCACAAGTTCTTTGTAAACTCAGAATTTTAGTTCGTAGTCGGTGATGAAATTGGGCATTTCATCTGCGAAGACTATAACATATCAACTAAGATGATTTGTCTTGATCATGGAAGTGGAGACTTCTAGTTGGTATGTTGATATGTTTTAAGAGTTAAGACATATTGAACTGGACCGCTGTGAGATTTATTATTCTTCTAATGACTGTCAAATGAATAATAAAGCTCACGACTTCTATTTACATCAACTCTAAATCCTGAGAGAATAATGGACCTGATCATGAGATGTAGGTTGCTTTGATATATCAGGAGTGAGATCTATAAGTTATGGTCAAAACCTCAGTATGTTGNAAATATTTGTAGTTTATCCAATGAACAATAACTCACTCCAAACAGCATATTTGGCAGCTCATTTCTAAACAAAAATTTACTTTCCTCCTTCAATTCTCAATCTCAATGCTACCGTTCTTTTCCTCCTCTATAGTGATGCCCCACATTGCCCAATGTTTCTTTCTTTTTAACAAAACTCTCATCTCAACAACCAAATAAAACCCCTCACAACTCAGACTCTGCAATAAAAAATCTATTTTATGAAAGATCGTTGTGAAGCATAATTTTTATACGAAATGTTCTTTTTTGGATATTTTTGTATATGTTCATAGAGAAATAGACATAGTTCGCAACATCTTCCAAATAAAAATTCCTAGCTACACCTATAATGGCATGTGTAAGGCTCATGTTACTCCTATGAGTAAAAAATTTATTATAGAGCGATCGTTTGAAAAAATATGAAACAATACACCAAAAATGTAATACAATGTCAATCCCATTCTTATAGAAATTATGATTACACTTAGGGTCCGTTTGGATATTTCTTATTTTGCTGAAAATTAAAAACACTATAGCAAAATAATTTTTAAATATGTGAATAGTACCATGAGACCCATTTTTAATTAAAGTTTTGTTGAAAAAAGAGATTTGTAGGTCTCATGAACAACACATGAGACCCAATGACTCCAGTGAAAATTTTGCTAGTCAAAGAGGTAGTGGGTCCTGTGCACAGTGCACGGGACCTACTGACAGACACATTCCCATGTGAAATGTGCTTCTTAATAAAAAAGAAGAAAAAAAGGCAAACGCAGCATGACAGAAATGCAATCCAAACGCATACTTAGAATGGTTATTTTACGTGTACATATATCGATTTGAATACAACATTTTCATAGAACTTTTATGACCTAGAGGTACAATCCACTCTAAAAAAAATTCCAAAAAATGATAACCAACATCATCTTCAAAGAGTAAGTAACTGAGTTATATTCGAAATGAATGATGCCATTTGCTTCGATCAAAGCTCTTCATCAAACAATTGCAACCATTTAAAGTGAAGATTTTTTAAATGCAAAATCATAAACTACGAACCTTAAATGTCATCCCAAACTAAGTGGAACTTTATTTTGACTCTTGAGCAAAAAGTTTTTAAAAAACAAAAATTACTAAAAACGGCAAATTCACTTTTTATGGAGCTTTAATGGAGGAATTCACCAAAATTAAAGTGCACCTCATGGCAAAATGACGACTTTTACTCAGAAGATCATTTCCCTTCAACCATCCAAATTTTATCCAATTCTGACACCATCACCTCAATTATTTCTATTAGCACTCCTTGCTCTTGCACTATGATTTTAGGTGCCCTCATTACTCTAGGAAGGTTTGTGATGTTTGTTCTACATTAATTAAAAGTTCAATGTTATCTATAAAGTTGAATTTATTCAACTATGTGTTGTCTTTATTCAATGCCAAATTTGCTTATAATTTAGCATTTATAAATCATGTATTTAGGTGGGAATAATGTAAAGGTTATATGTAAGAGAGTGTGAAGATTTGATCAAGAGTGTGCAACAAGAAGGTGACTCGTGACTAGACTTGCGAGTGGAGACTCGCCAAAATGAAGCACACGTGTGAAACATGTAGGAAGATGAAGAGTCAGGACAGCTTGATTACTATAGGATAAAAAGTATAGTCTGGTAAATGGCAATTGGAACTCGTGACTCATCCCAGTTATGAAGTGACTCACCAGTGCACTCTGTTTTGCTGAAAAATTACTTTTCACATTCCATCTCATACCCTACTATAAATTCCCTTATATCCACGAAATGTATAGAGTTTAGAGAGCTTCCAAAGAGAATTTTGAGAGAGAAACCCTAGAGAAAAACAAGATTGTTTCATCCACAATCTGATACATTTGATTCTCCAAATTCCTCTACTCTCACCCTCTTCATTGTCATACCCATGAGAGGATTATAAACCAAATCCTTACCTCACCAAATTCAAAGTAGTGAAAAGGTTCTTGATGTTTAGGAAGTAGTTCAAGAGAGAACCAATTCATATTAGTTGATGTTATGGGCTTATTGCGGGATTCGGAAAGTTAGAAAGGACACGGTTTGGCGTAACTTTGTTGGAGTAAGAAACTTGAAGGGCTTAGTTGCATTAAGTAGATTAGGATTGGAGGGTCTATTGCTATTCATGTATCCCAACTGATTTTTTAGTAGATCATTTACCACTTGGAGGGCGGCGAAAAGGTTTTATGCCGAGTTCTTTGGTTTCCTCTTCGATAACACGTGTCGTTGTTATCTTGTATTTGCATCTCTCTTTCTCTTACTCTTAGCCTTTAATTTCTATTGGTTGTAATTAATTAATGGTTTAGAGTAGTTTGCTAATTTGGGTATTGCTTATATTTGATATTTCGCACATATATTGCTAAAAAGTTTTATGCCGAGTTCTTTGGTTTCCTCTTCGATAACACGTGTCGTTGTTATCTTGTATTTGCATCTCTCTTTCTCTTACTCTTAGCCTTTAATTTCTATTGGTTGTAATTAATTAATGGTTTAGAGTAGTTTGCTAATTTGGGTATTGCTTATATTTGATATTTCGCACATATATTGCTAAAAAGTTTTATGCCGAGTTCTTTGGTTTCCTCTTCGATAACACGTGTCGTTGTTATCTTGTATTTGCATCTCTCTTTCTCTTACTCTTAGCCTTTAATTTCTATTGGTTGTAATTAATTAATGGTTTAGAGTAGTTTGCTAATTTGGGTATTGCTTATATTTGATATTTCGCACATATATTGTTTGAATATAAGCTTGTTTTGGAAAATTTGTATTTGGGGGGTCTAAACATTTACAACTGTTTTATACACTGAGTGAGTTTTCATTATCACCTAAAAATAAATAAATTGATCTTATGTATCCCTACCAATGTAAAGTAATATGAGTTTACTACTAAGTACCCTTAGGGTATAAGTTAGTGAGCCATTTTAGAAAATTTATTTATGAAAAAGTGATTAATTGTTTTAACAGCTTTTTTAGTTTTCTATAAAATTTTCCTAAAATAGATAATTAATGTATGCCCTAAGGGCATACATTAATTGGAACCCAATTAATATTCATGAATCATATAAATGACTTAAGCATAACCTGATGCAGTAGGGTAATGCAAATGAGCGAATAGAATCATCCTAATTAAAGCTATTCATGAATGAAAGCTTGGCTAAAGTTCAAGCTCTTTGTTTTATTTAGAAATCAGTCTGTCTCATGATCAATGAATACAAATTTGAGTGTAACATGAGAGACATGTTCGCAAGCACTGATGATTGAAAATAACAGTATTAGTTAATTATAAAACTTGAGTTACTAACAACATCAAACAAATGGCTTTTTGTAAACCATATAATTTTCATCCAGGATATAAGAAAACAAAGTATTTAGCATTCCTCTCACAATAACCCATCATAAGATAAAACAAGTATAGATTAAAATAAGTCAAGAAATGAGAGAAGAACAAGAATTTTACAAACAATGAATTTAATTAAGAGCCAGGTTGCTCAGATTTCAGTGGTACACCTGATGAGGATGCACAACTCCTGTTTTTAAAGACACAGGTTGTTGGCCACCATGGAATCACTAACCAAGGCAATATCAACATCGTCAAATTTTAGGGCGCTTCTGAGCTAAGCTTCCAGGCAACGAAAAAGTAATCCTAGTGAGGACAGGGTCCATCAAACCTCAGAAGTCGAATCATATAGAAAAGCATACCCATTCACGCACTTGGTCGGAGTGGTCAGGTCTATTGAAGAGCTGTAATATGCATGAGTATTCTCTCCAACGCAAGCATATAGCTTTTGGAGCTATGAGATATTAAAGCATTAATTAAGCATCCATCTGCAGACATAATTCAAATTTATTTATTTTTCAAAATATGGAATCAAGCAAGTAGCCCAAGGATGCAGAGCTCCAAATTTTAGAACAAAGCATTTGCAAATTCAACTTATTTTGATGTCAACTCTATGCATTGAGATACAGTCGCCATATTATCACCATCAAATTCTTGGAATAATCATACTTTACAACCCGACACTATAACCTTGTTTAAACTTATTACCCTAGACTTTTAGAATGTATGATTATCACCCTAAACTATAACTAATGTTTCACTTTGCACAATACTGTCAATTGGGCTATTAACTTGAATGGAAAAGTATGTAATGTGCAACTCATATGGCCTCTGCATATGTGAAACCACATGCATAGGGGTGGCTTCACATTGAAGGCAATGTGGTCACAGGACCATCCTAACTTGAAAAAAATAATTATTATATATAAACTTCAAAAATTTTATGATTTTTCTATTCTTAAAAAAAAAAATTGTGACCACTCTAAATTTTTTTAGGCCCAATATAAATTTGTGACCACTTTGGACAAAATTTGGCAATAAACTTGGTTGTAAACCAAGGTTACAAATCTACCTAATATTTTTTTTATTGGATGTAAATTTTGACAAATCTACTATATTGGATTACATTTTCTTCTTATATCCTCCATGCTTGCAAAATTTCAAGAAAATCAAAGATTAATAACTATGTCATCAATCAAATGTTTAAATTTCAAGTTTTTGGATCAAATAGTAAATAACATCCAATTGGTATGAAATATAATATGTATTTTAAAAATATAAAGAATATGCAATTCAATAGTTAGATTTTCAAAATATATAGTCATGTTATTTTCTTATATCCTTCATATTTGCAAAATTTCAAGAAAATCAAAGATCAATAACTATGTTATCAATCAAATATTTAAATTTCTAGTTTTTGGATCAAATAGTAAATAACATCCAATTGGCGTGAAATATAATATGTATTTTAAAAATATAAAGAACGTATAATTCAACAGTTAAATTTTCAAAATATATAGTTATGTTATTTTTTTTAGTGTGCCTTAAGCTACAACTGTTGGGTTTTTGTATCTCATACAAAAATACATACAGCGGAAGCAACAAAAACACAGATCTACTTCAATCATGAAAGATAAACATATAACCATGAATTCTAGAATCAAAGAATAGAAAGCGTACCTTGATGCAGTAAATTTCAAAACCTTGACTTGAGAATACCTTCAATCTTCATCTCAATTGCACATGGAGTCCAAGATGTGTGGTCTCTCAATCAGTCCTTTTGTACATAAACTCTCAAAGAAAAATCCTTCTTCTTCTCCTTGTGGAGAAAAACTGATTTCTTTTTCTTTGTATCTTACGTACGTTAAACTATTCTCTTAGTTTCTTTATTTAATAACACTTATTAAATAATGACTGATTCCTAATTGGGTTAGCCTTTTGGCCTACCCAATTGGAATTGAGATGAAGATTGAAGGTATTCTCAAGTCAAGGTTTTGAAATTTACTGCATCAAGGTACGCTTTCTATTCTTTGATTCTAGAATTCATGGTTATATGTTTATCTTTCATGATTGAAGTAGATCTGTGTTTTTGTTGCTTCCGCTGTATGTATTTTTGTATGAGATACAAAAACCCAACAGTTGTAGCTTAAGGCACACTAAAAAAAATAACATAACTATATATTTTGAAAATTTAACTGTTGAATTATACGTTCTTTATATTTTTAAAATACATATTATATTTCACGCCAATTGGATGTTATTTACTATTTGATCCAAAAACTAGAAATTTAAATATTTGATTGATAACATAGTTATTGATCTTTGATTTTCTTGAAATTTTGCAAATATGAAGGATATAAGAAAATAACATGACTATATATTTTGAAAATCTAACTATTGAATTGCATATTCTTTATATTTTTAAAATACATATTATATTTCATACCAATTGGATGTTATTTACTATTTGATCCAAAAACTTGAAATTTAAACATTTGATTGATGACATAGTTATTAATCTTTGATTTTCTTGAAATTTTGCAAGCATGGAGGATATAAGAAGAAAATGTAATCCAATATAGTAGATTTGTCAAAATTTACATCCAATAAAAAAAATATTAGGTAGATTTGTAACCTTGGTTTACAACCAAGTTTATTGCCAAATTTTGTCCAAAGTGGTCACAAATTTATATTGGGCCTAAAAAAATTTAGAGTGGTCACAATTTTTTTTTTTAAGAATAGAAAAATCATAAAATTTTTGAAGTTTATATATAATAATTATTGTTTTCAAGTTAGGATGGTCCTGTGACCACATTGCCTTCAATGTGAAGCCACCCCTATGCATGTGGTTTCACATATGCAGAGGCCATATGAGTTGCACATTACATACTTTTCCGTTCAAGTTAATAGCCCAATTGACAGTATTGTGCAAAGTGAAACATTAGTTATAGTTTAGGGTGATAATCATACATTCTAAAAGTCTAGGGTAATAAGTTTAAACAAGGTTATAGTGTCGGGTTGTAAAGTATGATTATTCCAAGAATTTGATGGTGATAATATGGCGACTGTATCTCAATGCATAGAGTTGACATCAAAATAAGTTGAATTTGCAAATGCTTTGTTCTAAAATTTGGAGCTCTGCATCCTTGGGCTACTTGCTTGATTCCATATTTTGAAAAATAAATAAATTTGAATTATGTCTGCAGATGGATGCTTAATTAATGCTTTAATATCTCATAGCTCCAAAAGCTATATGCTTGCGTTGGAGAGAATACTCATGCATATTACAGCTCTTCAATAGACCTGACCACTCCGACCAAGTGCGTGAATGGGTATGCTTTTCTATATGATTCGACTTCTGAGGTTTGATGGACCCTGTCCTCACTAGGATTACTTTTTCGTTGCCTGGAAGCTTAGCTCAGAAGCGCCCTAAAATTTGACGATGTTGATATTGCCTTGGTTAGTGATTCCATGGTGGCCAACAACCTGTGTCTTTAAAAACAGGAGTTGTGCATCCTCATCAGGTGTACCACTGAAATCTGAGCAACCTGGCTCTTAATTAAATTCATTGTTTGTAAAATTCTTGTTCTTCTCTCATTTCTTGACTTATTTTAATCTATACTTGTTTTATCTTATGATGGTTTATTGTGAGAGGAATGCTAAATACTTTGTTTTCTTATATCCTGGATGAAAATTATATGGTTTACAAAAAGCCATTTGTTTGATGTTGTTAGTAACTCAAGTTTTATAATTAACTAATACTGTTATTTTCAATCATCAGTGCTTGCGAACATGTCTCTCATGTTACACTCAAATTTGTATTCATTGATCATGAGACAGACTGATTTCTAAATAAAACAAAGAGCTTGAACTTTAGCCAAGCTTTCATTCATGAATAGCTTTAATTAGGATGATGCTATTCGCTCATTTGCATTACCCTACTGCATCAGGTTATGCTTAAGTCATTTATATGATTCATGAATATTAATTGGGTTCCAATTAATGTATGCCCTTAGGGCATACATTAATTATCTATTTTAGGAAAATTTTATAGAAAACTAAAAAAGCTGTTAAAACAATTAATCACTTTTTCATAAATAAATTTTCTAAAATGGCTCACTAACTTATACCCTAAGGGTACTTAGTAGTAAACTCATATTACTTTACATTGGTAGGGATACATAAGATCAATTTATTTATTTTTAGGTGATAATGAAAACTCACTCAGTGTATAAAACAGTTGTAAATGTTTAGACCCCCCAAATACAAATTTTCCAAAACAAGCTTATATTCAAACAATATATGTGCGAAATATCAAATATAAGCAATACCCAAATTAGCAAACTACTCTAAACCATTAATTAATTACAACCAATAGAAATTAAAGGCTAAGAGTAAGAGAAAGAGAGATGCAAATACAAGATAACAACGACACGTGTTATCGAAGAGGAAACCAAAGAACTCGGCATAAAACTTTTTAGCAATATATGTGCGAAATATCAAATATAAGCAATACCCAAATTAGCAAACTACTCTAAACCATTAATTAATTACAACCAATAGAAATTAAAGGCTAAGAGTAAGAGAAAGAGAGATGCAAATACAAGATAACAACGACACGTGTTATCGAAGAGGAAACCAAAGAACTCGGCATAAAACTTTTTAGCAATATATGTGCGAAATATCAATATATTCGTTATGGGTTTAATCGTTTGATGAGATTTGGATTAATTAATTACAACCAATAGAAATTAAAGGCTAAGAGTAAGAGAAAGAGAGATGCAAATACAAGATAACAACGACACGTGTTATCGAAGAGGAAACCAAAGAACTCGGCATAAAACTTTTTAGCAATATATGTGCGAAATATCAAATATAAGCAATACCCAAATTAGCAAACTACTCTAAACCATTAATTAATTACAACCAATAGAAATTAAAGGCTAAGAGTAAGAGAAAGAGAGATGCAAATACAAGATAACAACGACACGTGTTATCGAAGAGGAAACCAAAGAACTCGGCAAAAAACCTTTTCGCCGCCCTCCAAGTGGTAAATGATCTACTAAAAAATCAGTTGGGATACATGAATAGCAATAGACCCTCCAATCCTAATCTACTTAATGCAACTAAGCCCTTCAAGTTTCTTACTCCAACAAAGTTACGCCAAACCGTGTCCTTTCTAACTTTCCGAATCCCGCAATAAGCCCATAACATCAACTAATATGAATTGGTTCTCTCTTGAACTACTTCCTAAACATCAAGAACCTTTTCACTACTTTGAATTTGGTGAGGTAAGGATTTGGTTTATAATCCTCTCATGGGTATGACAATGAAGAGGGTGAGAGTAGAGGAATTTGGAGAATCAAATGTATCAGATTGTGGATGAAACAATCTTGTTTTTCTCTAGGGTTTCTCTCTCAAAATTCTCTTTGGAAGCTCTCTAAACTCTATACATTTCGTGGATATAAGGGAATTTATAGTAGGGTATGAGATGGAATGTGAAAAGTAATTTTTCAGCAAAACAGAGTGCACTGGTGAGTCACTTCATAACTGGGATGAGTCACGAGTTCCAATTGCCATTTACCAGACTATACTTTTTATCCTATAGTAATCAAGCTGTCCTGACTCTTCATCTTCCTACATGTTTCACACGTGTGCTTCATTTTGGCGAGTCTCCACTCGCAAGTCTAGTCACGAGTCACCTTCTTGTTGCACACTCTTGATCAAATCTTCACACTCTCTTACATATAACCTTTACATTATTCCCACCTAAATACATGATTTATAAATGCTAAATTATAAGCAAATTTGGCATTGAATAAAGACAACACATAGTTGAATAAATTCAACTTTATAGATAACATTGAACTTTTAATTAATGTAGAACAAACATCACAAACCTTCCTAGAGTAATGAGGGCACCTAAAATCATAGTGCAAGAGCAAGGAGTGCTAATAGAAATAATTGAGGTGATGGTGTCAGAATTGGATAAAATTTGGATGGTTGAAGGGAAATGATCTTCTGAGTAAAAGTCGTCATTTTGCCATGAGGTGCACTTTAATTTTGGTGAATTCCTCCATTAAAGCTCCATAAAAAGTGAATTTGCCGTTTTTAGTAATTTTTGTTTTTTAAAAACTTTTTGCTCAAGAGTCAAAATAAAGTTCCACTTAGTTTGGGATGACATTTAAGGTTCGTAGTTTATGATTTTGCATTTAAAAAATCTTCACTTTAAATGGTTGCAATTGTTTGATGAAGAGCTTTGATCGAAGCAAATGGCATCATTCATTTCGAATATAACTCAGTTACTTACTCTTTGAAGATGATGTTGGTTATCATTTTTTGGAATTTTTTTTAGAGTGGATTGTACCTCTAGGTCATAAAAGTTCTATGAAAATGTTGTATTCAAATCGATATATGTACACGTAAAATAACCATTCTAAGTATGCGTTTGGATTGCATTTCTGTCATGCTGCGTTTGCCTTTTTTTCTTCTTTTTTATTAAGAAGCACATTTCACATGGGAATGTGTCTGTCAGTAGGTCCCGTGCACTGTGCACAGGACCCACTACCTCTTTGACTAGCAAAATTTTCACTGGAGTCATTGGGTCTCATGTGTTGTTCATGAGACCTACAAATCTCTTTTTTCAACAAAACTTTAATTAAAAATGGGTCTCACGGTACTATTCACATATTTAAAAATTATTTTGCTATAGTGTTTTTAATTTTCAGCAAAATAAGAAATATCCAAACGGACCCTAAGTGTAATCATAATTTCTATAAGAATGGGATTGACATTGTATTACATTTTTGGTGTATTGTTTCATATTTTTTCAAACGATCGCTCTATAATAAATTTTTTACTCATAGGAGTAACATGAGCCTTACACATGCCATTATAGGTGTAGCTAGGAATTTTTATTTGGAAGATGTTGCGAACTATGTCTATTTCTCTATGAACATATACAAAAATATCCAAAAAAGAACATTTCGTATAAAAATTATGCTTCACAACGATCTTTCATAAAATAGATTTTTTATTGCAGAGTCTGAGTTGTGAGGGGTTTTATTTGGTTGTTGAGATGAGAGTTTTGTTAAAAAGAAAGAAACATTGGGCAATGTGGGGCATCACTATAGAGGAGGAAAAGAACGGTAGCATTGAGATTGAGAATTGAAGGAGGAAAGTAAATTTTTGTTTAGAAATGAGCTGCCAAATATGCTGTTTGGAGTGAGTTATTGTTCATTGGATAAACTACAAATATTTGGACAATCAATTGAGGTGCTAGGTATTATCTTATTTGAGAACAAATAGTCATTGTCTAATGGATTAAATACAAATCTCAGGAACAACTGGGTTGGAAGGGCCGGTTATATTTTTTTAGAAGCGCACGTATTCTATTTTTATGTAAGTTATAACAGAAAATTAAAATTTAAGGAGCAATGTAGCCCCTCCCCTGCGTGCAACCCAACCTAGTACAATATTAGACAAGGATTGGAAACATCATTCTTAGAATATCTTTTTGTTTTGAATATTCTTAAATAGTGCACTTCTAGAGAGAAGAGAGTGAAAATTTTATTTTTCTATCAAAGATATAAATTAGGGGAAAAAAAAAAAAAAAAAAAGATGATGGAGTAAGTTAGTGTTGAGTGAGTGACTACTAAGCCGACAATGTTAATGTATTTCTTGGGAGCATTCATGCATATGAAATTTTCTTTTTCCTCTTGTTAATTTTAGTTTCAATTATTGTTAAAGCAACTAAATAGACTTGAGAAGTAATGTCATATTCTGAATAAATTGTTTCTTGTATAAACTCATTTTACTTGAATAATTAGTGCATTTCCTATAAATTAATACATGAATTTAAATACAATTACCCCCATTAATATATGAGAATGAATTAATATTTTGATATGAATACAAAGTTTTGATGAGATGAAAAGTTAAATAAAATGTATTTCATTTTCTATCAAAGAAGTACGACTCATGGCACAAATTTAAAGTACTGTAACTTACTTAGGTTCATACTTTTAGATGAAAATGTACTTCTGACCTTTAAAGTTTGAGACAATTTTCATTTTGCCAATTTCTGTTTTATAAATTCATTTTGGCTCTTCATGTTTGACTTGGTTTTTGTATTGGCCCTCTAAATTTCAAGTTTTTCATTCAAAAAAGAAATTTTGAAATGTAAATAAGCAAAATAAAAACAACCCAAAACTTTAATGACAAAAAATATACTGAAATATGAAGGCCAATATAATTAGAAATTATTTACAAGAGAAACACTAAGCATGGTCGTGATATTTTCTATTTTCAGCAACTATGGGTGATACTTATTGGGTTGATCTTTGCGCTCATAATTCAATCGCTAGCTGCAAATCTTGGTGTAAGCACCGGTAAGATGCACATGTACAGCAAACAAATTCTAGACCAAAATAGCCAACTGATAAAAGCTATTATAGTTTCTTACGCAATTTTGTTTCTACTAGTAATTAATCAAGCTAAGTATTTGTTTACTGTTTACATATCTCCACAGGAAAACACCTTTCAGAATTATGTAAGTTTGAGTACACAAAATATATGAAGTATTGCCTATCGTTGCTAGCCGAGGTTGCTATCATAGCCGCTGACATATCTTCTTTCTTTTTTTTCTTTTTCTTTTTTAAAAATAATAATAATAATAATAATAATATATCCTTACCGTTCATGCATGCGGTGGTCTTATCATTCTCGAATTTTCTGTTGGATCATGTTGAGCCTATTTTGTGTTTTAATCTAGTTTGTGACCCGACCCGACATGAATGCATGACAATTAAAAAAAAAAAAGGAGAAAGTTCCACTTAACAAAATCTTGGCCAAGCAGGAAAAGCAGGAAATAGTGCTCCGAGGCTTAGTCCATGGCTGCCCCTAGGAAAAAAATTTGTCTCAATTTTAGCCCGTTTAGGACTTGCAATTTGGGTATTTATTTGTCACTTCATTGGGTTTTAATGTATTAATGACTGCTTCCTTTGTAATTTCTCTTTGACATAGTAAGAACACAATAATTTTATGGTAATAAGAAAATTACCAAACCATGTAAATTTCTTATGTCATACAATTGCTTTTATTTATTATTTTCTTCTATTTTTTTGTCTCTCACAAATTTGGATATATGTTAAATTCCCAACATTTTCCTCAACTATTTCTCATTGTTCATATTCAAATTAAGAGAAGAATAACACAGAAAATAAACAAGACAATATAGATAACATCATTAATAAATAACTTTCTAATTTTTTTTATTTGTGGTAGTGATTGGAACTGCCTTTGCACTAAACATACTATTTCGCATACCAGTCTGGATTGAAGTTCTCATTATTGGTTTAAGCACTCTCTTACTTCTTGGCCTGCAAAGATATGGGGTAATTTATTCATTATTTAAACTTTTGATGGAATAATTTAAGAATCTTTTCTACTTCATTACTTGTGTATGAAATTTGGGTGTTTAATTTTTATGCTCTACTATATGTCCACATACTTTGTATACTATTTTTATGCCGACTATCCATTATCTACGTATGTTTTTGTCTAGCCGTAATTGTTCTCCTTTTTTATTCTTTTTCTTTTTTAATAAATTCAGTCTAATATTCTTATGGCCAACTGTCAACTACTACGTAAGTTTTTGGCCATTCATATTTTTTTAAGAAATGTGTATAATATTTTTATGCTCAACTATCTACTTACGCCATTTGTAAGAAGTGAAAACAGAGAATAACAGGAAGAAGAAAAGTATAGGAAGAGAAAGCTTCTAGAATATTTCTGTTATTACTGAATTGAATGAATTGAATTGAAACTGTACAAAGATCCTACATATATAATAACAGAAGGAAGAAAACTAATTTCCAAAGTATGCGCAAGGCAGTTACATCAGTTATAGCACGTGTATTTGTGAACATAAATAACTAATAAAGACTAAACTACAAGTCACACAGCTTCTCATGTCGTTTTATGCATTACATTGTCACTTGCTTCATTCTGCTTCACTCCACTAGCACTTCACTTC
This sequence comes from Quercus suber, assembly GCF_002906115.3. Classification (NCBI taxonomy): domain Eukaryota; kingdom Viridiplantae; phylum Streptophyta; class Magnoliopsida; order Fagales; family Fagaceae; genus Quercus; species Quercus suber. The sequence goes on from NW_027069819.1 coordinate 34,301, forward strand.
ACTGTTGCAGCACCACTTCACTTGTTGCATCACTTGCTTCTTACTTTACTTTGATCTACTGCTCTAACCTTGCTCTTAATATCTTTACACCATTCAAAAAAAAAAAAAAATGAAAAAAAACTAGGTAAGTTGTGTGATGTATAGTTACATTTTATTTCATAGTTTGTGGCTTGTAAGTATTTGGATTCATATAAACAATGGGAAAGAAGGGGTATTGACTCGGTCGCAGGCTTTTGAATACATTCACACTACAAATTTTCTATATATTTTATTTTTTAATCCTTGTGATAGTTTGATAATTTTATAAAGTTAAAAATCTTAAAATTGAATATAGTATAACCTTTGTGACTATCAGATGCAAGTCAAAATAATTCACACTAATTGAATCGAACGAATCACCTTCTTTCACCAAAGTTGTGATTAATAATTAATATATATGTATGCATTTTACTGTTTGTTTGAAAAGACAATTACGTTGACTTTATTATTATTATTTTTCCCTCTCTATTCGAGTGGATTGCATCATTGTTTAAGTAGGTCTAAGTATCTCTCAAAAAATTAATATAAAAAGAGAAGCAGGTACTAGGTAGTTTATTTTAATTTGCTGCTCCCCAATTCTTCATGTCAAAGTCAAACAAGTAACCACCGGACCCATAGGTCGGGATGGTACCTCCCCCATATGCACTAAATTAAAACGTGACATATACTTTTCTCTTTATATTTTTCGCAACTGCACTTCAAACCTAATTTTTATAGTTAAGAGAAACAGATAGACGCTTATATCACCATGAGTTCAAGCTGCTGATCCCTCTCTCCTATTTTCTAACTGTATTATTATTTTTTTAAAAGGGATCGAGTTGAAATAGTCTGCTATACAATAATTATCTCATTTGATCAAATATTTGCATAATTCCTTATTCATTATTTGAGTCCTATAGGCATTTAGAGCTCCCCACACTATGAGAGAGAGAGAGTGTGTATATATTCTATGCTCAAGATTCCTACTTAGTAGGAGAGGCAAATATAAATCTTTTATAGTGTTTTACTTTATACTAAACCAATCGTAGCTAGAAAAAAATAAAATCCAAACAAATGACATATTGTATTTTGTGAAGTATAAAGTGATACGTTAAAAGTGAGAGAAAATATTTTTATTCAAGAAAATGCATGGTCTCAACTCTCAACTCTGGAAGTTCAAAAAGTTGAATTTTGTTTCTCTTCAAGTTTTGAATTTCATTCTATTTTGCTAGGAAAGACTGTAATTTTCCAATCAAATTATTTAATTGGAAAGAATCACCTCTCCATTCCATGTTATTATAAATTTTGGCTCATTCCACTTTTTTCGGTCCATTCCACTAAATATCATCTAATATGGTGATTTTGACCAGTATGTAAATGAAAAAAATAAAAAATCTCTAAACTTTTTTTATTACTTCACTCACAAATAACATTTTATTACTACTTTCCTTTAACAATATGTTTTTCTTGTTTAATTTACTCAGATATGACATGATTTTTTTCTTCATTAATACACACACATATACATTCTTTACTCATATATGACATGTTATATACTTATATTATGTAATGATGATATTAGGAATACACATTATTTGATTTTGAATGAATAATTTAATATTGTATAATATATATTATGTAACGCAGACTTAAAATATCTTCTTATCTTATCTTATCTTCTTATCTTATTCCTTGTTTGGGTTTGTGTGTGTATATATAATATTCTAAAATGATACTCTAAAATAAGTCATTAACAAAATATTTCGTTCCAATAAATAAGCTTGAAGGATCTAAAACAGTATTTAGAACATTAAATTTATTACGTATACATTTGCTATTTGTTTGAAAAAGAAAATTACGTTTGACTTTATATTTTTTTCCCCCACTTGTTGCGTGGATTGCATGATCATTGCTTAAGTAGTACTAGGTATCAGCCAAAAAAAAAAAAAAAAGGCCGTACTAGGAAGTTTATTTTATATATATATATATATATATATATTTTTATGTGAATAATGCGCTGTGTCTTTTTAATTCGCTGCTCCCCATTCTTGATGTGAAAGTCAAACAAGTAACAACCAGACCGTTGGTCCAGAATGGTACTTCCCCCACACACTAGTTTGTATAGTTTTGTGACTCATTAGAGCATCTCCAGCAAATGCTCTATATCTATTTTTTGGAAAGAAAAGCCCATTAATCACCCCAAAAATTCACTCCAACAATTTCTTCATCTCTATTTTTTAGATTAGAGTTGCTATAGTGCTTTTCTACAAGTAGAGAACACTGTAGCAATTACTGTAGCACCATTAAACAATATTCTCCCTTAAAATAATACCCGGTTGAATAAAAAATAATTCTTTCTCTCTCATTCATTTTGTCTTTCGTTCTTCACTCTCTTGTGCTTCTCTATCTCAACAGTAATATACCACAATCAAAACAAAAACACAAAACCCAATCAAAATATTTGAAACACAAAAACAATCTTTCTCATAAGCCTAATGAAATTTGAACAATAAAATAAAACTAATCAAACTAGAACAAAAAAAAAAAAACAAAACAAAAAAAAAAACAAAACAAAACAAAACAAAAAAGCAAACAAACAAGCAAACAAACAAACAAACATGTAGAACGTCGATTTGTGTAGAACGCCAATCTCCACTTCTCTGCCAGTGATCTATGTGTGTATGAGAGAGAATTTGTTTGTGTGAGATAGGGGGAGAGAGTGTTCTAGAATCAAGTAGAAATAGAAAATGTAGAAAAGAAAAAAAAGAAAAAGAGAGAGAGAGAGAGAGAGAGAGAGAGAGAGAGAGAGAGAGCTAGAGAAAGATAGAGAGAGATAGCTAAAGAAATTATCCGGAATGAACTAGAAAAAGAAAAAGAAGGTAGATAGAAAAAAGGAGTGGGATACGTGTGTGGTGGAGAAAAAACCAAGAGAAAAAAAAAGGAAAAAAAGAAGAAGAAGAAACGTATGGATGACAGATGGTGTGAAGGGACAAATAATATAAAAAATAAGAAATGACAATTAAGAAATGCTACCATAATATTTTCACGATAAATCTTAAGTAATAGATTATTATTAGCTAATATTAGTGAGTAAACAAATAATTTCAGCAGTGGGTTCAAATTAAAATTAGTAACAACTTTCCACATAAGATTTTGATGTAATTCTTGTGAAAGTATTGTGAAAAATATTGTGGATATAATACTTTTCACTGGAAAAATATAATTGATGGGAATGAATATAAGAAAAATAAATAATGATAAAAAAAGAACAAAGAATGAATGAAGAAATAATATTTAAATGAGATAGAGAGTCCATTAGAAAGTCTATTTGAAAAAGTGAGTAATTAAAAGATAAAAGCCACTGTTCGTTCTTCAAACAGTACAAAAATTTAAAGAATCTGTTGGAGATGCTCTTAGAATATAAATCATGGGAATTTTTCCTTTTTTTGGGCAACTTCACTTCAAACCAAAATTTTATAATTAAGATAAACAAATAGATGTTTATATCAAGTAGCAATTATTTTTAATTAATAAAAGAGAGTTGAAATAGTCTACTATATAATAATAATCTCATGCATCAAATATATGTAGAATCTCTTACACAATGTATGAGTCCTACAGATATGTGGAACTCCCACACTATGAGAGAGAGAGAGAATGAATATATCTTATGAACGGGATACCTACTTGGTAGGAGAGACGAAAAAAAAAACTTTTGTGACATTCTACTTTGTACTCTACCTATCTTTGTTGGAAAAAATAAATAAATAAAACAAATAGCATATTGTATTTGTGAAGTATAAAGTGATATACTAAAAGTGAGATTGAGGTTTTTTATTCAAGAAATGGCATGGTCTCAACCTGAGCTATTTCTTGGAGTTCAAAAGGTTGAATTTTACTTTCCCTTTTACTTCTAAAAGTTTTACACAAATTTATGTGATAATGAATGTTGCCAAATTAATAACATTAAAAATAAATTTCTTAAATGCTTTTTGGTTGAGAGTTTAAAAGTTAAAACAACAATTTGTAAAGCTTATGTAGTTAGATTTGTAATATCCCTATTATCACAAAAGCTGAAGTGAGGACAATTTGCACCCTGATACCTCCCAAAAAAATTGTACTTAGCTTACGAGGAAGCTTTGCCTGACTAACAAAACAACATCTCATGTAAAACAACTATGCATGAGATGGTAGGCTGATTTGGAAAAGTTGTGAAATTGGTGTTAAAAAATTTTTGTTGTGTCCCACCCTTCCACTATTTCTCATTCATGGCAACTTTTGCTTTTCTTTTCTCTTTTTTTCAAAAAAAAAAAAAAAAAAAAAAATTTTTTTTTTTTTTTTTTTTTTTTTTTTTTTTTTGGCTCACAACATTTTAATAGTGGGTCTCATATTTTACACAATATATATATATATATATAAATTACGTAATACGTTTGTTGGTTACAAAAACCTTAAAGTCGACATTTTCTCATAGCATTTTCATAGTTTCAAATTCTGGTTGTTTGCTATAATCTCAAATTGATTTATGTTTTATTTTGCAGATATATTGCTATACCTGAACACTTTTAGATTTTTATTTATTTTCTCAATTTATTTTAAAAAATCAAATTAAATTTTTAAATTTAAGTATTTAGATTAATCTCTTAATTTAATTGTAAGAAACTATTAATTGATTATTTTTGTTCCTTTAATTTAATGATGATACAAAATATATAATTGTACATTTTACATTTATATTAGATTTTGTATTATAATTACATTAATTTACTATTATTTATTTATTTTGTTGTTAATGTAGATTAATTTTTTAGATTATTTTTGCTTCTAATCTTTCCTTCTCGAATTGAAATCTGGCTCTGCCACTTATTATCACTCTTAAAAAAAAGAGAAAACAATTATACAAATGTGCTCCAATAATTACACACAATTGGATACCATATTTATTGTGGTTGGAGAAAAGAAGAGTACTTATATACCATATAATCATGGATTATAAAACTATAATTTTTATAATGAAAGATTAGACATAGGTAAAGTCTTTATTTTACAAAAAAATTGCATTTTACTAATTTGTCAAATGCTTTTGTCTGTGTCTGCATCATTTTGTAATACTAAAGGATGCGTGTTGATAACTTGATATTACTTAATGGGGAGTGGATTCGCATTGTTTATTGCATTTTTAATCAATGTTGCAATTGTCTCTGTATCGAGCACTATTTGCTTAGCCAACAATTTATCAGATGAGATTGTAAATCAATGCAATATTTTTAAACTCGACTCGGCCCCTTTCCTTCTGAAGGTTCAAATTTATAAATAAAGTTATTTTATATTAAAATAATGGTTCAATGATAAAAATTTAACTTTTTTTTTTTTTTCAATTTAAGCTTTTGAGATAAATATTTTCTATCAATTTGAATCCAATTAAATCTTTAACAAAGTCTAACATAATTTTTTTTTTTTAATTGTTTTATATGCGTAGAATGTGTTGGGCCGGTCAAGCTCAATTATATATGCCATTACTAGCCTCAGGGCAAAGCTCCACCATCACAAACACTTATTCAGGGCAATTCATCAAGTAAGTTTTGAATATATATATATATATATAACACAAATATATATATATATACACACACACACATATACATAATATGAAACTACCCTGATTAATTGGGATTAAATTTTAATTAATTTAAGGACAGCATTTTTAGGGTTTCTTGGACCTTAGGATGAAAAAATGGACTAGAAACCTAATGACAAGGTGCATTGCCATTACACCTAGTCTTATTGTTTCCATTATTGGAGGAGTTAAAGGTGCAGCTCAACTTATCATCATCGCATCGGTTTGTAACTTGTGAACTATGTCTTTGTAATGTTGAAACCTATATTCAAATATAGAATAAAAATTTAATGGGTTTTGCATATAGTACTTGCATTTGAGCTTCCATTTACTCTAATCCCTCTCCTTAAATTCAGTAGCAGTACCTCCAAGATGGGACCACACAAGAATTCAATATATGTAAGTTGTCTTTGTACTTCTACAGTTCTATTCTTTTAAATGAGGTCAACCAGTATATTGAATGATAGGCTGATTTTATAAAGCCCAAAATTAAATTCAATATATACTTATAAAATATAAATATATATATATAGGGGTTTTTTTTTTATATTATATTATATCTTAAATTTAATCATATGACTACATTTTTTAATATAGCATAAACAATATTATTATTTTTTAACGAAAATTAAATTTAACTATATAACTTTTTGATTATTATAGTCACATGATTGCATTTAAGTGAAAAACCTAATATTTTCTTTTATCAACTAAGCATCGGACAATTATTCTTGTAGATTATGGTGATCTCGTGGATCCTAGACGTGGGAATGACTGGCTTCAACGTTTACTACCTGAGTACAGCCTTTGTAGGTTGGCTAATTCACAACAAATTACCCAAGGTTGCAACTGTGTTCATTGGGATCATAGTGTTTCCCCTAATGCTCATCTACATCTTAGCAATCATCTATCTTACCTTCTGAAAAGACACTGTAGTAACATTTGTTGAGCCCGAAAAGTTGGACCACCCAGTAACCCAAGACAACATGGAACACGGGCAAAACAACTCTTGTGGAGTGGACCCAGTTGATCACATTCCTTACAGAGGATTTCGCCGATATCCCTCTACCAGAGTAAGGGGTTTTTTACTTGATCAAATGTAAAAATAAGAGCCATGGTATTTCACTTGTGGTAGGGAGCTAGCTCCTAAGTTAAATGTGACATGAACTCTCCTCAAGTTCATCTAATAAGGCTCTCTTCCTATGGAACTTGCATGTGATTTTGAACCACTTATGGTAGTTTCCATTGTGAAGTGGTAAATTTATGTTGAACCTTTTAGTTTCTCTTTGATGTTTTATATAATAAGTCTGTAATGAAATTCAACTTTTCATAATATCTATTTAGTCTCAAGATAAATCATTGATAAACTTGAGGGTGTTCTAACTACCAATTTCAGGTCCTCGAATTTGAGAAATACTAGCTGAACCAACCTCACAAATCTCTAGGCAGGTAAAATATCATAATTAAAAAGAAAGAGGGAAAAATGCCTTGACAGTTGAAACACTCCTTTAACTTTAAAGTTGTGGTCTTTACATCTCATAAACTTTTGTTTTAGCTAATTCATTCTTTGAACTTCATACATATGCCAAATTTGTGCTTCCGTTATTCTACTGTTTAATGAACAAACGGGCTCCCAACAAACGTTAAACACAAAATTACCAAGACCAATTGACAAAGACACCAATGGAGAGGAGAGAGAAATCTCAGTTTAGAGAGAGAGAGAGAGAGAGAGAGAGAGAGAGAGAACTAGGAGAGAGGGAACAAATTTAAACCAGCAGGTAGTCCCGCTGCTAAACTAGGTTTTGGAGTAGTCGCTATTCCTGGTTGAACCTGTTGCCGCTGTTCGTGGTCCTGCTGTTTGATAGCATGAAGTTGCCGCTCGTGGGTTCAGTTTTTTGCACGAAATTGCAGCCTGCGGGTTCGTGGCATCAAAGATAGATCAGTGAATCACCTCCAAAGCATTAGTATCTCGAAAATAATAATAATAATAATAATTTGCATTTTCAAACACTACTTTATATATTTTACTAACTTATTTTATAACTTATCCTACATCTAAGTTTATATTTTTACATACAATCCAATAAAATAATATAAACTATCTAATAAAATAATATAAACTACTATTCTCTCTCTTTATCCTCTCATTTACTTTTTCTCTTCACACACAACCACAAGAATAAAATCATTATTATTATTATTATTATTATTATTATTATTATTTTAACAACCTATGATAGTAAGATTACATACATGCAACCTTTATGCTCATAGGTTGCAAAATTTTTTAAGTTTACAAACTCAGATGGAGTGAGTTTTGGATGGCTTGGATTATAAAATAGCAACTGGGAGTGTTTACCACCCCAATGCTAGTGCTCTAATAGACATTTACTACAACCAAGGACAGACCCAGGTGGGGCCCAATGGATCTCGGCCCCCCTTGATCCAAATTTTTTATTTATTTTAGTTATTATATATGTCATTTTTGTAGGTAGCCCCCCTTTGAAAACCTTAAACCCTCTTCTCTTTAATAAGCCTAATTAGCTTCACCCAAATAGCAACCATCCAACCTAAAAGCTTAACAAAAACAATAAAAACATTCAAAATGGTAATTGTATTTTAGCAAAATATATATATATATATATATTACCACCAAGAAACAAAAAAATTTCATTTTTTTATAAAAGTGATGTTAAAACTTTCCTAAAATGGATTGTTAACCAATGCCTTAAGGGCACTTGTTAGCATTTTCCTATATTTTAGATCATATGTAGACATTCCCCAACAGATATTGTCAAATGAGAAGGGCTTGTGTCCAGTGAAAGTTATCACTGGACATGTCAGGATTCAGACACGTGTCCAAGAGTGGACATGTGTTCACAATCCAATGTGTCTAGTGATAACTTTCACTGGACACAAGCTGCACCCTTGTCTAATACTGATCCCCCCTCCACCTTGTTTTGGTCAATGATTTTCGATTGGTCTTAAATTAGTTCCCAACGGGTTAAGCTTTGATTGCAAATTTTAATCTGTGGTGACATTTTGAATGTTTTTGATTCCTCCAAGGCTTTTAGTTTCATATATATCATCCAAAGAAACCAATGGAGACAANTCTCTCTCAAATTGAGGTCTATCTCTTTTGTCTCCATTGGTTTCTTTGGATGATATATATGAAACTAAAAGCCTTGGAGGAATCAAAAACATTCAAAATGTCACCACAGATTAAAATTTGCAATCAAAGCTTAACCCGTTGGGAACTAATTTAAGACCAATCGAAAATCATTGACCAAAACAAGGTGGAGGGGGGATCAGTATTAGACAAGGGTGCAGCTTGTGTCCAGTGAAAGTTATCACTAGACACATTGGATTGTGAACACATGTCCACTCTTGGACACGTGTCTGAATCCTGACATGTCCAGTGATAACTTTCACTGGACACAAGCCCTTCTCATTTGACAATATCTGTTGGGGAATGTCTACATATGATCTAAAATATAGGAAAATGCTAACAAGTGCCCTTAAGGCATTGGTTAACAATCCATTTTAGGAAAGTTTTAACATCACTTTTATAAAAAATGAAAAAATCAATCAAAACATTATATATATATATATATATTTTTTTTTTCCTTTTCCCATAAAAACGTTTTTTAACTAGATTGTTAACCAATACTCTAAGGGCACTCATTAGTATAATCCTTAAAAAATATAGCTCCCAGCCTCCCAATAGCAATATATATAGAAACAAAAATTTCAGCAACACCGATTAAAACACAAACACAAAAGAACATTAAATCTTATGTGGAAAACTCTCTGGTATAGAGGCAAAATTTACGAGACAACTCTGAAAAATATCCACTATAAAATAGAGATTACAATTCTTAAGTTTACACTAAACTTGAGTATATAATAAATTGGAAATACGACAAATAAATTTCAATAAGTAAATCCAATTTCACCAAAAAGCCAATAGAAAAATCCTCCCTTTAAACACTACTACAACTCTCCATGGTTATAGAACTCAAAACTCTAAGAGAACTCTACTAATTTATCTTCCTTATGTGTAACTTAAGAAAAAAAAAAATCTCATTTTTCTTTTTCAGTCTCTCACACTCTCACTGAGTATCTCTCTATGCCTTTGTTTGGACTGCACCTCAAAATATTTGTGTTTCTTGCTCAATATGTGTAACTCACACAATGCTTTAGCTCTCTCTTGTCCGAATGGCCTTTGTTTCTTTCTTTTTCTTCTTTTCTTTTCCTTCCATGTGTCTCACATGGCTTGCATTACTTCTGGTCTGTTTGGGATTCGCTTATTTTGCTGAAACTGAAAACTTTTTACTGAAAATATTGTAAATAAAGGTAAAAGTTAGCTGAAATATGATGTGGGGACTCATAAATTATATCAAAAAGTGATGTGAGACTCATAAATAGTAGTAAAGATAAACTGAATAGTAAAATAAGTTGGCAAAATTAATCGTGTCAAATGAACACTAAGTCAGTTCTCTCACAAGCTTTGGTCATTTCTCAATAAATGAGAAGGTTGGCTTTGAAGACTTTTGGAACAAGCTCATTAAATGAGCTAAAGGCTTCGTGTGCTGGACCACACAGGTCACATGCACCCAACGATATCTTCATAGGGCAAGAGAAAAAAAGTTTAATTACAAGGAGTATGTGACATCAATAAAGAGATTAAAATAGTCCAAGCGGTCCCCAATAGTGGCGGCGCCACATACAGGCTAGGGTGTTCCCAGGAACACCCTGACCTAAAAAAAGAAATTTAAAAAAAAAATTATATTTAATCCTTATTAGGAACACCCTCAATCACAAAATTAGGAACACCCTCAAATTAAAAAAACGCAGCAAGCTGAATCTTGGGTACGTGATTTTCTTATCAAATATTTGTCCATAATTCTAGCAAAAGAATAAACACTAAACTATAAGTTTATTTGAAATATTATAAAAATTATTAATTATTGTTGTTTAGCTGTTTCATTAATTTGTTTGTCTTTTATAAAATATAATTTGTTATATTATTGTTTCATTAATTATAAATTATTAATTATTATTTAACCTAACATAATTTAATTTATTTGTCTTTATAATGTATTGGTTAATTATACTACTTTAATTATTGTTGTTTAGCGTAACAATAAACTATATTATTTTAATTTGTTTGTCATTAATTATATTGTTTTAATTTGTTATATTATTTAGTTCCTTGTGCACATTACACTAAAAGAGCCAAACATTATACATCCTATGTTCAGCATAATAATTAAAGCAGTGTAATATGCAGCACATTATACTGCTTTAATTATTATTTACTACCCAGCCCATGTGCCCATCAGCCTATCTATCCCCACCCAACTCAACAGACAAGCACAAGCCATCCTCCAATCACAACCTACCATTAGAAAACTTCACAATCACAATACACATTACACATTTACACTAAAGATAATCAATATCACCAACACCAGCGCACACTAACCAACAGCAAGTCAACAACGGATAAGACAAAGCCAAAAAACAGGCAAAAAGCAAAATAAATTTAAAGAGTAAAGCTGTAAAGATTGGTTCTCAAAAAAAAAAAAAGAGAGAGAGAGAGAGTAAAGATTCGGCAGCCAATTAGAGTCTTACAGTTCAAAAGAGAGAGAGAGATACTGAGTTAGACAACTTAGACTAGAATAAAGAGAGAGAGAGACATCAGACATTCATTTTCATTTCATATTTTTCATCTCAGTGAGAGAGAGAGAGTGAGAGAGAGTTAGAGAGAAAAAGAGAGAGAAATACCTTGACGCTGAGCACCAAAGCAGCCGAGACTAATCTGCGAGCTGCGATCTATGATCTGCGATGAGGGGCAAGCAATGAGCGACTACGAGGGGCAAGCGAGTGACGACAACTAGACGAGGACGACGAGCGACGGAGTGAGCTGCGCCTGTGAGCGACATGACCGTCTCACCATGGGTTTGGTTTGCTCTGGGGTTTGGTTTTTCTGTATTGGGTTTTTTTTTTTTTTTTTTTTTTTATAAACACCTCTGTATTGCAGTATTGGGTAATGGGATTTGGTTTGATTTTGCTCTATATAGACTGTATTGGGGTTTGGTTTTCTTTGCCAACGATGTGTCTGTGGTTTGATTTCTGATTTGCTCTTTACTTTTTTTTTTTTTTTTTGGGTGAGAATCCATGGTTTTGCTACCTCTGTATTATGTTGGGCTAGCTGTGGGTAGTGGGCTTGGCTCTGTTACAATTTTGTTTTTTTTTGTTTTTTTTTTTTGTTTTTTTTTGTTTTTTGTTTATTTGTTTTTTTTTGTTTATTTGTTTATTTGTTTTTTCATATTTTAGTTCAATTTTTTTTGGGGTTTTTTTTTTTTGGGCTTGAAAGTAGAACAATATAATTTTTTTTTTTTTTT
>NW_027069819.1:47486-146957 GCF_002906115.3 Quercus suber
TTCGCCAGAACCTCCTTCGATCTCCACCCCCCCCCCCCCCCCCTTTACTTGAGTATGCCATCCTAAGTTGTCCATGTCCTAGATGTCCTTTGTCAGGATCTTGTGCGACTTTGTCCTAGATCCTACCTACTCCTTTGGACTTTCTTATGTGTCATGGCTTTTTTTCACCCTTGGGCCAAGTCTTCCTCATTCCCCTTTCTATAGGGTCCAAAGCTTATCTCCTTCTTCTTACAGGTCCAGCCTTCCTCTTCCATCTTAAGGCCTAAGCCTTCTTTCTTTTTCTCACTTCCGTGGACTAGATCCTTCTTGCTTTTATAAGCCTGGCTCCTTAATATATTTTGAATTTCAACATTTTGAAACCACAGTTTCAAAAGTTTTCCTAGGTCATCATTCTTGGTGTTCATGTGATCTATACTTGTTTGATGTTAATTGATTCAAATATATTGCATAATTAATCTAATTAATTATTTTGCTAAAACTTGATTAAATCTAAGACAGCTAAGGTCTAAAACCCTAACGAGTTCCATCTTTGAATAGTTGTTTATGGGCCTTTTGGAACTCTAATTTTAAGGATTTTTTGTGTGGATAATATTCAATTCATTAATCAAAGGAAGCGAAACAAAGAGGGAATCCTCATTACAAGTTGCAAATAAAGTAGAGGGAAGATTTTCGGATTTAAAAAACGAGAGGAATTAGAACCTAAAGCAAACTTTGTTGCTGTGTGAGCAGTAGACTTACAAAGCCTATTAACCCAAAAGAAAGAGTAGCAAATAAAAACAACGGCTAAAACATGAATATTATCCACTAAGGTGCAAATGGACTAGTCTGGAGTGCACAGGGGGGAGAGGAGCGCATGAAAACAAATCTTGGAATCCTCTTCGAAGATGACATGATTCTAAAATTCACATTTAGCAATTTGCATCGCCTTAAGGAGGGCCTCGGTCTCGTCTTGAAGAACGGGGGGAGGTCTGCAAGATTCTAGCCCAAACCTTTACAACAGCAATAAGGTGATCTCTGGCAAAAACTGCAAAAGCTACTTTGCTAGTAGAAATGGTTGCATTGACATTGATTTTTATGCAATCTAGAGGGGGTGGGACCCAATGGTTTAGGATAGAGGGAGGTGTGGTCAAATCTTATCTTCCTTTTAGGAAAAATATCATGACAGCCTCTTCAACTTTGGCATAGTGGTTATACCTCCTAAACTTTTCTTTTAACCAATTCACTCCTCGAACTTCGTATATGTATGTGCCAAATCAATGCTTCTGTTTGTCTACCATTAAATAAAATATTGAACACTCACTTACGTGAGATGCATGTTAAAGATAAAATTACCAAAACCAAATTTACATAGTAATATTTCGAAGTTTGTTGAAACTTATGTACCAAGTGCAATGGTTCTCTTCTCTAGTGTGGGCAGAGTTGCTTGTTTAGGGACCAGTGGGGACTCTAGGAAATTTCTTCGGGGTGTTTCTCAACAAACATAAATTATACAATCTAATAAAAAGAAAATTTTATATATTGGCAACAACAACAATAAAAAAAAAACATTCAAATACATAAAATTTACAATTGCCTTCTATGAGTTTTCATAATTTGAAATCGTTGCATAATAGTCTCATTATCAATGCTACAAGCTATATTTTTTTCAATATACACAACTAAGAAATCATTCATTCATTGATCTCTCATTCGATTGCGCAGTTCATTCTTTATATATTTCATTGTTAAAAAACTTCTTTCTACTGGGGGGGGGGGGGGGGGGGGGGGGGGAGATGAAGATCGAAGGAGGTTCTGTCGAAATCACACCTACGGTCCAAAAGGGAGTGATGGGGATAAATGGTAGTTTTGGAACCAACACTTGATGGAACCTACGACCTCGAGTAGAGTAGGGAAGATGGACCAAGACAGAAGGTGTCTAGGAGCCTTTTCGGCTACACCATCAGCAAGAAGGAATTTGTCCATTTAGGGGAAAGAGATGAGTTATGAGAAGTCAACATCAAAACCTCAGAACTCTGAGGTGACCTTTTTAAGGTCTTGGGGAAAAAGACGAAGCATTAACCTTGAAGAAGAATTTGGATTTACTCAGAAATGCTCTCCCGTAAGATGAAAGCCCGTAAGAGGAAAGCTAGCAAGTGGACTTTTGGCTACCAATCTCCAAGAAAGTGAAGTAAGAGCAGAAAAGGAAAAGGATCAACCACCAATATTTCAGGCATAACATTGGTTCTAATACCCAAAACGCAAAAGGGAGGGATTGTTGGTGTTAAGGAACATTCAAATAGCACTGTGAAAAGAGCATAATGCCTAAGCTAGAGGCATTCCGCAACAAGCATTCAAGATACAAAGAAATCACTAGAAAGAGAATCTAGAGTTCTAACTTAAGAAAGAGTGAAAAGTGAGGCATTCTAAGGGATCATGAGGATACACTTGGCCTTAAAGGAATTCAAACTCTACAAGTCTTGGATGCCCTAGAAAAGCTATCTAAGTCTGTGATTTTTGAACTTATTTAAACCTTATGAGATATCCCAGCAAAGCAAGGCTCAATGTACTTAAATACTCAATATAATGAAGCATAATCTCATTATATTGAAGGATCTTTTACATTTTCTTGCACTTCTTTTATTTTATTTGCTATTCCTTAGTTATTAATTCAACCAATAAATATGTGTGTGTGTGTGGGGGGGGGGGGTGTTCATGTCTTGTGCCCAAATTGGATCGTAAATGGTCCAACAAGGTCGCAGTGAATCAAGCCCAGTCCAATCAACCATCAACCACCATCTTTCTTGGAGGCCTAGAATCCTTCATTACCATTCGACCTGGGTACCATCCAAAACAGGAATCCACACAAAGTAAAAAACTTGAGGAAGATTTAATCTAAACAATCCTCAAGGAAACATTTCACTAATAGAATGGAAGTTTATACAATAGACTTAACCCTAATCTACTGCTACATATGTAGTACTTACTCACGTGACCACATGCAGCTCCGAATCTAGGGATTCTTCTATTGTGAAATTGTTACACATAAACACTCCAGTTTGTGATTCTGAGATCTCTACTTAAAGATTTTCGATCAACAGTTTTACAGTAGAAAAGTTTGTAGATTCGGAGCTGCGTGTGGTCACGTAAGTAAGTACTACATGAGGTAGTAGTAGATTTAAGGTTAAGTCTATTGTATAAAATTCCATTCTATTAGTAAAATATTGCATTGAGGATTGTTTAGGTTAAATCCTCCTAAGTTTTTTACTTTGAAACCACAATTTCAAAAGTTTTCCTGGGTCATCATTCTTGGTGTTCATGTGATCTATATTTGTTTGATGATAATTGATTTAGATCTATTGCATAATTAACCTAATTAATTATTTGGCTAAAACTTGATTAAATTTGAGACAACTAAAGTCTAAAACCCTAACAATTGGTATCAGAGCAAGTACACTTTGATAGGACTATTTGTCTGGAGTGTGATCCTTGACCCCCGCTATCATAAAAATTGTTAATTGTCATAATGTGCATGATCTTATTGGTTCGGGTGATTTTGATGACCTTCAAGAAGTATATGATAAACTCTATAAAGAGTTTATAAAATATGCCTAGAAATCTATACGATTAGAGGCTAAACTTAAGGAATCCAACAAGTTAGTTGAAAAATATATGCAAATTGCTGAAAAGCCCTTAGAAAAACTAAATGAAATTGAACATGTCAAAGAGGACTTCGGAGTTAATCTTGAAGAGACTAACAAGTAGGTAGATGAGATCAACATTGAGAATCAATCCCTTAAGATTAAGGTCAAAGGCTTAGAAGAAGATCTAGTTGAGTCTAAAGCTAAACTAGAAAAAGTGTCTAGTCTTAAGCTTGTCATTGAACCCAAATCTGAATCTACTCTCATTAAGCCTACAAATTTTAAATTGTCTGTTCCTCCTTTTAAGAGAAATCATAATGAAGAAAATGCTTATTTTACTAGGAAAGATAGAGCTAAAAGAACTGTGAATGAATTTCATGTTAAAAAACCCATGTTCCTACTGGTCACCATTATTGGTGTGGTTGGTCACATTAGACCCAATTGTTTGCAGTTGAGATCTCTTCTAAAGTCAAAGCTAAACTGAATTCAAGAGAGCAAAGTAGATCTAAGTCTACTCATGTTTATCACCACTGTGGTATTCCTGGTCACATTCTCTTTAACTGTTTCAAGCTTCATCCTAAGAAGTGAGTGTCTAAATTATCCAAGGTACATGATCCTATATCATTGGTTGAAGAGTTATTAAAAGCCTTAAGCTTTCTAACTCGGTTTCAAGGGAATGTTATTCGTTCACTGTCCTTTTATAGATTTGATAGGACTCATGCCTCTTCATCTTCACAACCAAAGATTTGTGTCATGTGGGTGAGGAAGGATTCTCAGATTTAATTGTCTTCTAGTTTGTCCTCATTTTGAATTATTTCAATCTTCTATAGGACACCTCTGGTCTGATTCCTTGTTATGCTTCATGCATTTCATATATGCTAGGAATCATTTGTACATTGTACTTTTTTTCTTTTCTTTTTTTGCTTTGAATTTTTCATTCATTTGCATTTTTTTTTTTTTTTTTGGTTGGTTATTTTCATAAAAAGGTTGGTTATTTTCATAAAAAGAAAAAGAACAAAAAATATTTTGAAAAAAAAAAATAGTTATGTACTTGAAAGTACATGTACTCATGGGTTAGTTAAGAAATTGATTCTTCTTACTTATGTACCTTTTATAGCTTGGTTGAACACTCTTAATGCACACATTATGTTAGTTAACCAAATGTTAGATTTTGTGTGATACTAGACTAAATCTACAATTAAATTAGTTGAGTCTATTTTCACTCTCTTTGATGGAAAAGACTAAAAACTCTAAAGATAAAAGTATAAATAATCATCTCACCACTTGTGTCTGCCAATCAAAATACCCTAATGCTAAAATGAAAAACCTGTGCAAATAAGGGATGCGCAGCACTTTGGAAAAAGTAAAGGGTAAAAATAAAATAAAAATTTTACGAGCTTCATAAAAATTTTCTATAAAGATGTATGCCATTAACTATGATAGAAGCTTAAAGCTCAATTTTTTTTCACATGTCTTTGGTTGCAATTAGTCATTTAGGAGATGTGGGAGTCATATGATGTATCTTAAACGTAATGGTCCCCATCAAGCAGATGTGATATAATTCATTTGATTAAATTGCATGTTTGCAGTCTTTTATCTCATAATTGACAGCTCTTGAACACTGACTAGTTATTCACACACTCAAGCGTATTCCTTGCTAAATTGGGTACTCAGTTTGATTAATCTTTTGATTACTTAATTCTTGAGTTCATTATTTTTTTAGTATGTGCGACTTTTCTAGATGTGTGAATTACTGAAAATTTGAATTTTTTTGAGATTAATTAAGTTTCCAAGACACCTTGACATATGAAAATAACTTGCAGGCTGAATTTTTATATCATTGAGATCTATATTGTATAATCTAACTAGCATATAATTAATGCCCCCATTAGCTTCTTAATTACTCTCTTAAGTAAGCTTCTAATTAGCCGTTCCCTTTATTTAATTTCTAGTCTAGCATCTTTTTACACTTGCTAAATAGTATGCTCTCTTAGATATTGTGATTAACATACTTAGATGATTGTATTTAGCTAATTAACAGGTTATTGTGATTATGAGCTGATGATTTAATTAACATGTTAATCATTTACATCTCTTGATGAAGCCTACGCATGTTTAATTACACAATTTCTTGTTAGATTATATGTTTCTATGTGCATGCAAACCCATTTTTTATCCCTTGACTATGATTCACCATTTCTTTTTAAATTATTTTTTTAGATGGATTTAAACGCATTCATGATGATTTAAGCATGTATTTAGCCTCTTACCCATAGGATTAAGCATGTATTAGTGAGATTAGTTTGAAATATGTGATGATATGCTTTTGTATTCATGGGTATGAGTTGAATTAGTGTTTAAATGTTGATGTTGATATCTTTTGTCTATTTATTCAGCCCCTTTTGGAAATTCTTACATGTACATGTTGATTTAGGGAATATGCCTTGGTACATGTGGTTGTATGGTGAGAAATTCATGGATAGGTAACTAGATGATGCTTAGATGATTATGGTTATAATATCTTTGTTACGTGAATATTTGTTTGCCTCTTATACCCATAGATTTATGTATATGTGTGAAGGTTTACACCATGATATACTCACTTATATATACAAATATTCATAGGTGTAGAGAATTTTGATGCTTTTTTTTTATGTCTAGAGATATCCTCGCTTTGTCTATAAACTCGGTTAATTTCTATAACCCTAGAATCAAAA
Organism: Quercus suber; assembly: GCF_002906115.3. Lineage (NCBI taxonomy): Eukaryota > Viridiplantae > Streptophyta > Magnoliopsida > Fagales > Fagaceae > Quercus > Quercus suber. The sequence continues at coordinate 53,821 of NW_027069819.1, forward strand.
TGAGCTTGTGAAGGCATTTTTTATACACTCTAATATACACAATTTTAGGAACCTAGTGGTTCCTAATTGGGATGGATGGGAATTGTAGGGAAATGTATGAGAATTATAGAAAAATTGACATAATTCAAGATAGTCACCCTCCTAGAAAAATATTAGGAGAGCGAGAAAGAAAGGAAATGCACTAAGCAATCAATTGGTTTATTCTTCAGTGAATAGAAATGTAATTGCAAGTAGTTTTTTTTTTTTTTTTTTTGATAAACAAGGATATCCAGACTTCTTCAAGTATCTGACTATTCCCTTGGACATGTGCAGTCTCCTGTCCCACACACACCGGTTTATTAATGGAAGGAATCCCATGGGAGTAGCCCCAAGTTGGTATTTTTAGAACTATAAAACTATGATATTGGCCCACATGGCCCTATCCTAATGGTTCTATTATTCCTAATGTCCATTAATAATTTCAACAGGTGTTAAATGAGATTAACAGGCTTGAAATTATAACTAACTAAATACAGCATTACAACAATTATTATCTAAATACCTATAGGGTATTTAGATAATAATTGTGTGTAGAGTTACTCAAAGTGTGTAGATCTTTGCTTGTTTAAATAAATTTGTCTATATTGATGTGTGATTAACTTACTTATCCTTGCTCCATTATTTAAATTCCAGAAGCTTGATATTGAGATATATGGTCATATGGATATTGAATTAGTTATAAAATGAATACAAATGTGAACTTTCCCTTAATTCATATATGCTTCTTTTAGATTTCATTAATCCTTTTATGATTTCTCATATGGGTGGAGGTGTTTAGAAACTAACTTTTAGTTAGCATCACACAAACGTACATTCCACCCAAGATTAAAAGACTTGATTCCAACAAACACTCTAAAAAAGTTTTTAAAAAGGATTTTTTTTCAAGTGCTTTTTCAAGCGTTGCTAAAGGAAGGGATTTTTCCAAACAAAGTATGAAAAACTCATCTCCAAATATTCCAAATAAATTTCCAAGTAAACCTTTTAACATTGATTTCGAAGATAGAGTCTTTGCTTGTTCCACTTTCCAAAAATCATCATTCAAAGATCCTTAAAGTATAAATTTTCCTTGAAAATGGCTTGTAAAAAGCTATGGGATTTTAATCTCAAAAATGATTTCTTTATAAAAGCTCACAAAAATAATCTCTTTTAAAAAATGAATATTTTTTCCTAGAAGACGCAATAATCCATCTTTGGAAATGGTCTTTTTACATGAAATATTATTTTTCCAAAAATAATTGTTCACCCTTTAGGTTTTCTATACCAAAATATTATACATTGGCTTTCCATGTGGCACATTGTGGATAAATTATACTGTCCTCATGCAGGATCACATCACTTACTCATCATTCCACTAAAATCTTTTATTTATTTAAAATTGCTGTGTCAGTTTATGATAAAAATAAAATTTTTAAGCAAAAACTAACTTCCTTTTTAAATTTACTCAACAATTTTAAATAGATAAAAGTCTTTTAGTAAAATGATGGATAAATAACATGGTCTATCATAAAGACGGCATAATTTATTCCCATTGTGAGTGCTACCACAAGTTGTTCTTTCATCACCTGATGTATAGCATTTTTGTTTTTTTATGTGAGCACCTTGAACTATAATGATTATAGTTTCTTATATTTTATACTATTTTTTTTTAATTAACTCAGACAATGCATATCCATTAGCAAAATTATTCTGTATTCTTCTGTCTATAAAAGTCAACGATTCTGTTTAAGTCATTATGCCTGTGTTTGGATTCCACGGCAAGTTGCGGCACGTTTTCCATTTCACGTTTTCTCTTTTTTTTTTTTTTTTTTTTTTTTATATATATGCAGATGACAATAATACTTGGGGGCGGGCTTAGGGAAACCGGTTAACCTGCAGCATATTTATAAAATTAATTTTTAACTATTTCGAAAACAAGAATAACTCAAATGTGTACTTTAATATAAAAAGAGGAAAATACAATTTGCCAAGGAGTGCAAACATCATTCTCTTAGATCTATATCTTCTTCTTTTTTTTTTTTTAGATAGCACACTTCTTCTAGACAGAAGGATCTAAAAGTGACAGATTTATTTCTCTATCAAAAAATATATTGAGAGAGGGAAGAAAGTGACATGCCCATATTTGACGATGAGGAAGCCAAGCCGTCCAAAACTGCCACGCCACATGCACTATAAATAAAGGAGCTCCATTTGAGGATTTCACATGCAGTAGTTAAATCAAAGTCGAAAGAGAGAAACAGAGAGACAGAGAGAAAGAATGAGAAGCCAACTGCAACAGCAACAAATAACAGAAGTTGTACCATCATCATCATCATGGGGTAGAGGGAGCAACCGTATAGAAGCCCTTAATCTGGAGGAAACCCCTCCCCCAAATATCACTGATAGTTCTGACAAAAAGTTCAATCATCAGGATTCTCCGGTCTCTCTCATTTAACCCTCTTTTTTCTTTTTCATTTTTCTTTTCTTAGCTATGCATTTTCTATCTTTGAATCTTAGTTCTATATGTTTGGATAAATTATCTTGTTAGAATCAACATTTGAATATGTAAATTTGTATGATGTTCTAGAAATCTAGGTGGAAAAACTTCCTATCATATGTAGGCCCTGGATTCCTTGTCTCCACAGCTTATATTGACCCAGGCAGCAGTGAGTCTCTCTCTCTCTCTCTCTCTCTCTCTCTCTCTCTCTCTCTCTCTCTCTCTCGGGTTTGTGTGCACGTGTATTTGATAAAGTAATATCATTTTTACTATGTCGCAGTGGAAAATGATCTGCAAGCGGGAGCAACTTACACATTTGAGGTAAATCAAATAGAAAAAAAAAAAAAAAAATTAGAACTCTTACTCGAAATATAATTGAAGACAAAATGAAAACAAGAGCATCGATTAGTTGTTTTAACGCATGCAGATATATTATAGGTTTAATTTGAAATATTTTCTAAGAATTTTTTTTACTCATTATAGAAGTTTTAATTTTATTACTTCTCTTTAAAAAGAGGAGATATAGACCGTTAAGATTAATATAATTTGAAATAATAATGTATTTTTTGGGTGCATTCAATCATATGAAATTTTATTTTTCCTTTTGTTACTTTTTAGTTTTAGTAATTGTTAAAGTGTCATATTCCAAATAAATTGTTTCATATATACATTTATTTTACATGAATAATTTGTGCACTGCCTAAAGGATAATACATGAATTTTAGTGCATTTACCCCATTAACATACAACAATGAATTAATACTTTGACAAGAATACAAAGTTTTATTGAAATTTTTATCCAAAAAAAAAAAAAAAAAAAAACAGTTTTGTTGAAATGAAAAGGTAAATGAAAAGTATTACATTTTCTATCAAAGATAAACTACTCATGACACAAATTTAAAGCACTGTAACTTATTTAGGTTCATACTTACGTTTAACTCTCAAAGTTTGAGGCTATTTTTATTCTATTTATTTTTGTTTTAAAATTTCATTTTAGCTCTTCATGTTTAATTCAGTCTTCATATTGGCCCACTAAGTTTATAAATTTTCTATCAAAATGAAAATTTATATAAATGACTAAAATGAAAACAACTTGAAACTTTAAGGACAAAAAATGTACTTAAACATGAAAGGCCAAAATCTTTAGAGATTAGTTTACAAGAGAAATACTAAGCATGGTTGTGCTATTTGTTATTTTCAGCAACTATGGGTGATACTTATTGGGTTTATCTTTGCGCTCATAATTCAAATGCTAGCTGCAAATCTTGGTGTAAGCACCGGTAAGATGCACAGCAAACAGATTCTAGACGAAAATAGCCAATTGATAATAGTTTTTGTCGTTCTGCCCAATTTATTTTCTACTTGTAACTAATCAAGCTAAGAATTTGTTTGCATATATATCTCCACAGGCAAACACCTTTCAGAATTATGTAAGGCTGAATACCCAAAATTTGTGAAGTATTGCTTATGGTTGCTAGCCGAGTTTGCCGTCATATGCGCTGATATACCTGAAGGTAAAACAATAAAATTGTTTTTTCAACAACAAAAAAGAAAAAAAAAAAAAAATGATATCCTTACATTCATGCATGTACTAGTCTTATCATTCTAAAATTTTCCTCTCATCCATGTCTCCTTTTTCATATTTAAATTTAGGGAAGAATAACATATCAAATAAACAAGCAACAAGACAATATAGAACATGTCATAAATAAACTTTTCATTTTGTCAATACATGGCAGTGATTGGGACAGCATTTGCACTGAATATACTATTTCACATCCCAGTTTGGACTGGAGTTCTCATCACTGGTTTAAGCACTCTCTTACTTCTTGGCGTGCAAAGATATGGGGTAATAATTCATTAATTATTTAAACTTTCCCTGGCATAATTTAGGATTACTTAGTTATGGAACTTAGGTGTAATTTTTATGCTCCACTATATATCTACGTACTTTGTGTAATATTTTTATGCCAACTGTCAACTATATATCTACGCATGTTTTTGTCTAACGGTTTTTTTTTTTTTTTGGAATAATTATTATTCAATTTTTATAAATTGAGTATAAAATTTTTATGCTCCTCTGTGCTTACGCTATCCAGCAAAAAAAAAAAAATTATTATTATAATCTATTTGTGTCACTGACCCAAATAATTTCAAGAAATTTTTTATAACAAAAACTACGTAAGTTGTCTGATATATATTACGTAGTTTGTAACTCGTAAGTGATCGGATTCATATAATAGTCTATTGACTAGGTCACTCACTGGCTTTTGAACCCATTAATTACGTTCACACTTTACAGTGATATTAATTTTATATCCTAGTGATAGTTTGATAATTTTATAAAGTTAAAAATATTAAGATTGTTCACCAAAATGAAAAAATTAAAAATTAAAAAAATAATTAAAAAAAAAACTTAAAATTGAACATGGTATACCTTATGCGGCCATCAAATACAAGTCTAAAGACTTTATGTTAATTGACTCATACGAAATTAATAAATTATTTTTAATAAAGTTTTAATGTCATTTTCATAAGAAATATTTGTTATATTTTTTTTACAAAAATTTTCTAAAAATATTTTTTGAACTAATATCTTAAGCATCTATTAATATTTTCTATAATAATATATATATTGAGGTGGCTGTTTGTTTGAAATTGACAATTTCGTTTCACTTTATTATTTTGATCCCCTCTCGTTGTGTGTAGATTGCATCATTGTTTATGTTGGTACCAGGTATCACTCATAAAAAAAAATAAAAAATACCACGTGCTAGGTAGTTTATTATTTCATTAGTATTTTCTTATTGTATGGATAATACCCTGTGCCTTATTAATTTGCTGCCCCTCGATTCTTGCTGTCAGTGTCACCCAACTCGAAGTCAAAACAACTAACCACCGGACCCATTGTTCCAGATGGTACCTCCCCATGCACTATGTGCACGGAGGGTATGGGTGGGTGAGACTCGGTTCACGTCCCCAAGGTTGTGGTGGGTCTTCTTGGGAAGAATAAAACTGATCTTTAACCCCCCCGAAAAAAAGTATAAATTGTACACTAAAAGAAAGTTAGATTGGGTATTTTTTATTCAAGAAAAAGCATGGTAATAAATAAATTTTGTAATAAATTATGTTTACTTTTTGTTTGAAAAGACAATTTTGTTTCACATTATTATTTTTTCTCGAGCAATACTATATATATACAAAAAATTTGTTAATATTTTTTATGGCAAGCTTGTAATTGTTCACATTTGGGCTATCACTGACATTTTTTTTTTTTTTTCGTATTACTAACAATTTGACACTTCTACAAATGTCAAATTTGTGTTGATGTATATATATGACATGTTTAACTGTTTATTTGAAAGAAAAATGTTATGTTCACAATAATTTATAATATTTTCACAATAAATTATAGATAATAAATTGTTCCTACTATTATTGGCAAATAAAAAAGTAATTTCAGCTGTGAGTTCAAATTAAAACCATTAATAACTTACTACCTAAAATTTATAGAAATGTTATGTCTACAATATTTTTACAATACTTTCAAAACTGATTTTATGTAATCGGTTTTTGTTGGCTGTGATTAATGGGCAAGAAAGTAATTTCAATTGTTAATTGAAATTAGAACTACCAACAGTCTGTCACCTAAGATTTATTATGAAAGTATTGAGAAAATGTTACTCACATAGCAGTTCTCTAAAATTTATTTTAAAATTTTTATGAAAATATTTTGAATATACTAGTTCTCTTGTTTGAAAAGACAATTACGTTTGACTTTATTAATTTTTGAGTAAGTCTAATTAATGCCACAAACTTTTCCACAACTTTATTACGGGGCAACTCTTGAGTAATAAAATCATGAATCCACATGAATTTACTATTTTATTTGCACTATTCACAAATCGACACGTAACAAAGTTGTGGCAAAATTGTAAAAAAGTTAATAATATTAGACTTTTTATTTTTTATTTTTTAAGAAACTGGTACTAGACTTATTCTTTTTTTTTTTTTTTTTTTTCTCTCTCGTGGTATACATTACATCATTGACTTCGTATCTCCTTAAAATAAAAAAATAAAAAATACTATGTAGTTTATTTTATTTTATTTTTTATTGTGTGGATAATGCACTGTATCTTTTTAATTTGCTTGCTCGCCCGATTCTTGCTCTCAAAGTCAAACAAGTAACCTCCGGTGACCAGGCCCATTTGTCCACATGGTACTTCTCCGTACACGAAGTTTGTATAGTTTTGTGACAAATTAGAATATAATAATGGGATATCTCATTCACCCACTGGTAAGTACACCTCAAATTCTAAATTATTGGTAGCCATGGAATGTAAGAACTCAAACAATAGTCAATGATGAAGAAAGGAAAATAAAAGAAAAGAAAGAACAACTTGCAATTTAGATTAGAGATGCGGAAGATAGAACTTGAAAAGCCATTTGAATTGTGTAAATTATGTTAAATTGTTTAGAACCCAAATCTGAAAATAGAAGAAGAAGAAAGAAATGGACATACCATTGAGACTAAACTTGTGTAATTTGAAAAAGAATGAGAGTAGATGTTGTTGGGTTGTAAACCAGCAAAACATACGTGTGTTTGTAGGTTATTAAAGTAAAAAAGTTTTATTTTATATATTTATCCTTGTTAGTTGAAAACTTGTAAGTGAATGGTATAGAAGTATTTTAGAACTATGAAAATGAAAAATCCAAACAGGGAAAGCTCCTTAAATAGTAATATAGATAATGGGATATCTTCCGTTCTTTTTTCTTTTTCTTTTTTTTTTTGGAAACTTCACTTCGAACCATTTTAAAAATATATATATATTTAGCTTGTAACTTCGTGCATATATATGGATATACTTAAAATATATACATTAAAATACATAATATAATTCTTACGTATACAATTTAAATATTATTGATAAGCATTCTTATATTTTTTTAACTCTTTAAAAAATCTTTTAAGAATATTATTAGGTAGAAAAAGTATATTATCCATTTTTTTTAATTTTTTTTATATTCATTAATTCTAGACTATTTGGTTTTTGTATGTAATAACTCACCCCCCTTTTTTTTTATGAGAATGAATGTAATAACTTACTTGGATGGATATTTATGATATGATCCTACATTTGACTCCAAAATTAAAAAATAAAACTCTTTAAAAATAAATAATTTAGGACACGTTGCACAAAATTGGACTTCAATTTTAGAATTTAATTGAATTTTCTCTAAATTTTACCTATTAATATATATAGATATAGATGGTGTGATCTCACATTTGACTCCAAAATTAAGAAATAAAACTCTCTTTAAAAATAAATAATTCATGACACATGACACAAAATTAGACTTCAATTGAAGAATCTAATTGATTTTTCTCTAAGTTTTACCTGTTAATATACACACACACACACACACACACACATATATAGTTTAAGAGAAACAAATAGATGCTTATATCACCATGACTTCAAGCAGTTGATTTTTTTTCTCCTTATCTTGTTGTTGTTATTATTATTTTTTGGTTAAAATACAAATTACACTATTTAATTTTAATTGAAATTTATTTCAATCCTTTATCTTTACTCTCTAATTTTAATGAAATTTAACGAAAAACCTAAATTGAATAAATTTGAAATTTAGAAGACTCAGTTGAAAGAAAATAAAGTTAGATAACTAAAATGAATTTCAATCAAACAGTTTGCATTTTAGCCTATTTTTTCTCTCAACTTGAGCCATTTCTTGAAGTTCAAATAGTTGAATATGATTGGTTTACTTCAATCACCAATTAAATGAATATTTGATTTTTTTATTTTATTATTTTTTTCCTGTGATTAATGACATAGTAATTTGCAAGCTATATGTAGTGAAATTGTAATATCTCTAGCATTACTCTTAGTTATATTGTTAAAAAAATTTGGGTGGCCAGGTTAGGAAGCTGGAGTTGGTTATATCAGTAATGATATTGGTAATAGCTGTATGTTTCTTTGGGGAAATGGGCTACGTAAAGCCTCCAGCGGGTGCTCTGATAAAGGGACTATTTGTACCTAAGCTTAGTGGTCAAGGAGCTGTCGGAAATGCCATAGCCCTTTTGGGTACCCTTATCGTGCCGTATGTGAAAAACTACTTCATTACATATCATGCACATTGTTTCATAGACACGATGCTCTAGTGCACCGGAGCCAATACAATATGGACATGTGTCTAATTTTTGCCACATGTCAACATTGTGTCGGTTCTAGTGCACTAGAGGTAAGCCTTACCCTTATTTCATAAAAATTTCTTCTATTCTTTCTAATTATTTGTTATATACCATATTATTCATTCTATTTCTTTCTGATCAATAGGCACAATCTCTTTCTCCACTCAGCTCTTGTGCTATGCAGAAAAGTACCAGGTTCTGTCCGTGGCATCAATGTAAGAAACTTATGCTTTCATGCATACTCCGAACCATCAAGACTGAATGAAAATGTTAAAACTACATGCACTTTTACTACCACACACAAAATAATAATAATAATAATAATCTACATGATAATGAATGTGATCGATGCCCCATTAACAATATAACAATTACATTTTTTTAAATGCTTTTTTATTGAATGTTTAAAATTTGACACAGCAATTTGTAAAGCCCCAATATCTCTATTATCACTAGAGGTAGAGTCAAGGGACAAGAGGCGACAGTTTGCCCCCTTGACACCTTCAAAAAAAATTTAGTTGTACTTGTATTACAAGAAAGCTTTGGTTGACTATGGAAAAAACAAAATAACATCTCCCGTAAAACCAAAAACTTTACCGCATAACTCATAATTTAAAAAAAAAAAAAAAGACACACAGTAAAAAGAGTAATGTTACATCCTAACATTTTCGCTATAAATCCTATGTGATAAGTTATTATCAGTGAATCAAAAAGTGATGTTAGTGATAACCCAAATTATGGCCAGTAACAATCAAATTAGATGTTTAAATTTTGGTTATCAAAAGAAAAAAAAAATGATGTTTAAATTTTGAGTATTTAGACTAATCTCTCAGTTTGATTGTTAGAAACTATTAATTGCTCATTTTTGTTTCTTTACTCTAATGATGTCAAATGTATACTTGTACACTTTACATTTATATTAGACTTTGTATGATATTTACATTAGTTTACCATTGGTTATTTATTTTTTTTTGTCAATATTGATTAATTTGTTGGATTATTTTTGCTTCTAATTGTGCCCTTCTGAACTGAAATCCAGGTTTTGCCACTGATTATCACTCTTAAGAAAAAGAGAAAAATAAAAATTATACAAACGTGTTACAATAATAACATAATTCGGATACCGTATTTATTATAATTGGAGTGGATGAATAGTACTACTCATAAACCATTGAATCATAGATTATAAAACTATAATTTTTTTAATTGCGGAGGAGATAGATGATGTCTTTATTTTCCAAAATAGTTGATTTTTGCTAATTTGTCAAATGCTTGTATCTGCCCCATTGTGTGATACTACAGGATGCGTGTCGATATTACTTGATAGAGAGCGGATTTGCGTTGGTTGTTGCATTTTTAATCAATGTTGCATTTGTCTCTGTATCGGGCACCGTTTGCTCAGCTAACAATATCTCAGACGAGACTACAAATCAATGCAATAATCTTACCCTCGGCTCAGCCCCTTTCCTTCTAAAGGTTCAAGTTTCTAAATAGAGTTATTAAAATAATAATTAAATGATAAAATTTATCTTCTTCTTTTTTTATCAATCTCTGCTTTTGGAATAAATAATAGGCTACTAGAAATCTAACAGAACTTTTTTGACTTATTTTTTATAATTGTTTTATGTGTGTAGAATGTGTTAGGTCGGTCAAGCTCAACTATATATGCCATTGCTTTACTAGCCTCAGGGCAAAGCTCCACCATTACAGGCACTTATGCAGGCCAATTCATCATGCAGGTCTTGAAAAAAAAAAACATATAACACAAACAAATATATATACATATATAATGTGAAACTACCTGACTAATTGAATTGAATTTTAATTAGTTTATGGATGTTGTGGCATTTTTAGGGTTTCTTGGACCTTAAGATGAAAAAATGGATTAGAAACCTGATGACAAGGTGCATTGCCATTGCACCTAGTCTTATTGTTTCCATTATTGGAGGATCTAAAGGTGCAGCCCAACTTATCATCATCTCATCGGTTTGTAACTTGGGAACTATGTCTTTTTAATGTTTATACCTATATTCAAATACAGGATAAAAATTTAATGGGTTTTGCAGATAGTGCTTTCATTTGAGCTTCCATTTGCTGTAATCCCTCTCCTTAAATTCAGTGGCAGTACCTCCAAGATGGGACCACACAAGAATTCAATCTATGTAAGTTGTTTTTATACTTATGTTCTTTTCAGTGAGGTTAGCCAGTATAGTGGGCCTTGATTAAGATGATAGGCTGATTTTATAAAGCCCATAAATGACTTATAAAATTTAGATTTATTTTTTTAGATATCATGTCTTCAATTCATCAATTAAATTCAATTATATGACTACATTTCTTAATATAGTATAAACAATATTATTTTCTTCTAACAAAAATTAAATTTAAATTGATGAATGCAGTTACAAAATTGAATTTAACTAAACATCGGACAATTATGCTTGTAGATTATGGTGATCTCGTGGATCCTAGGCGTGGCATTTACTGGCTTTAACATGTATTACCTGATTACAGCCTTTGTGGGTTGGCTAATTCACAACAAATTACCCAACATTGCAAATGTGTTTGTTGGGATCATAGTGTTTCCCCTAATGCTCGTTTACGTCTTAGCAATCTTGTACCTTACCTTTCGAAAAGACACTGCTGTAACATTTATTGAGCCCATAACGCTTGACCACCCAGTAGTCGAAAACAACATGGAACATGGGCTAAGCAATTCTTGTGAGGTGGTCGAGGCAGATCGCATTCCTTACAGAGAGGATTTGGCTGATATCCAACTACCAGAGTAAGGGGTTTCTTCTAGATCAAATACAACAAGAGCCAAAGAGTTTCATTTGTTGGAGGAAGCTCCCAAGTTGACTGTGACAAGAACTTTCTTTGAATTCATCTAAGGATTTCTTCCTACGGAACTCACATGTAATTGAACCACCCATGGCAGTTTCCACGGTTCAATTGTAAATTTATGTTAAACTTTTGATAATAGCTATTTAGTGTCATTATAAATAATTGATAAACTTAAGGGTATTCTGACCAGGTCCTCAGATTTGGGAAATATTAGCTGAACCAACCCCACAAATCCCTTGGCATGTAAAATATCATGAAAATGAAGACAATAAGATTGGACGTAATTCAACAATATTAATGTGTGGATGTTCATAGAGAATAATGCTCAAAGTTTTATTTACTTCACCTTATTTTTTATGATACAGGTACAAGTGTATAACTTTTAAGGCACCTTGTAATATAAGAGGATAAGCTATGAAGCACGGGTGCGTTTCTAGATTCTGGTGCAGGTGCTAGACTCGGTAATTTTTGAAAAAATAGAATGCGGGTGCGGGTGCAGCGAGGTGCGGCAATTAAAAAATTATTAAAAATATTTTTATATATTTTATATATTGCTAAGCATGCTTTTTTATATATAATAATAATAATAGAAAACTCATATAATAATAATAATAAAAAATAGATAGTAATAAGTATACAAAAATTTTTGATACTTGAATTATTAACAGGGGTATTAAAATAGATGAAATTTCTCATGAATAAATAAATAAATATGTGGCTTAGTGGCTAACGTATTTGGACAGCCTAAAAACAAAATAAATGATATATGTTGCAGCTATTAAAATAAGTATAGCTTCCCATTATAAATAGAAAAAGGGAAGATGTGGCTCACGTGTTTGGTCAGAGAGGCATAAAAAACAAAATAAAGAAATGTTGTTAACAAGGCATTTATGATTTAACAAAGGAAGAAGTAGTAGAGTAGCTTCCCATTTAAAAAAAGAAAAAAAAAAGAAAAAGAAAAAGGGAAGATGTGGCTCACAGGTTAGAGAGGCACAAAAAACAAAATAAAGAAAAGTGGTTAACAAAGGCATTCAGCAAAAGAAGAAGACTGGGCCGGTTTGGTGCGAATCGGCGCGCGTCAGAGCCGAATCGGCGTGAGTCTTTGCAAATCTGGAAACGAAAAAAAAAAATTTCAGACGCGGCACCAACACGCGAGCAGCAACCTCGCCCACCGCACCCCGCGTCAGGCCGCATCGGACTCCAGTGCAGCAACCTTGTAGCCACGTTCGGTGCTTTCTAGAGAATAAGAAGAGAAATGGGAGAGATATATTTTGGCGATTTTATTACTATAAATCAAACGATTTGTTTTCACGAAGTCAACATAATTAATTAGGAAATATTTTATTTGTTAGTTGGTGAAATCCCAATATTGATCTTAATATTCTTCGTATCCCAATACTCTCCTCAAGTTGGAGAATGAATATTAAACTTGTCACTGAGGTGATGAAATAGATCTTTGCCCAGAGACTTCGTAAATAAGTCAGCAATTTGATGAGAAAAAGCAAAGCAATATGAGAATTTCATATTAGGCTAGATTGAATCTTTTCACAAATAAGGTGGCAATCCAGTTCAACATGTTTGGTGTGCTAATGGAGGATGAGATTAGTATTAATGAAAACTACTTTGTTGTCATAGTGTAACATCAAAGATACACATTGTAGTTGATGCCAAGGTCCCTAAGAAGTTATTGAAAGCAAAATGAGTTCACATGTGGGGGAGGTTGTGGCACAATATTTGGCTCTGACAGAGGAGTGAAAGACAATGGTTTGCTTCTTGATCTTCCAAGAGAGGGGTTGTTAACTATAAAAATCCAATCTTCGGTGACAAATTGTCATGTAGTTGGACAAGTACCCCAATCAAAATCATAATAAGACACCAGATGGGTGGATCCGTGGACGCCACAATGGGTTGAACCCAACTGAAGCGTTAAGACTTGAACCAAAATAGAAAATATGTTTTTGGGGGTCTTAATCCCTTATTTATCCATTTTGGTTTTTTTTTTTTTTTTTTTTTTTTTTTTTTTTTTTTTTTTTTTTTTGTTCTAGTAGCAATAGTTTTCTTAGGAAGGAACAAAATTCATTGTTATGGTTCTAAGAAATAATTAAGCAAGCTAAAGAAAGAGAAGAAATAAATTAAACTCACCGGGAAAGAGAACGTGTGAAACTATGAGAGAGATGATATTGGGCAATGACTCGGAGAAACTTCAAAAGAAGGCATTGGGAATTGTGAGTTGTGACTCGTGCGATGATGGTGTGAGTTGAGGATCTCCAGATTAAAGAAGTAGCCAAGAGTGAACAACTAAAAGGAGTAGAGGGTTCAAGATTTTGATGTCAAAATTTGAATGAGGGGATTTTAGGTATTAAGTTCATGACGATATGATCAGTGAGGTTGACAGTGAAGGGAGAAATCATGATAGTGATGTAAGAAGAAATGTAAAAATAGAGGAAAAAACATTTCATACAGCAGGTGCATGCATCTAACTTCTCATAGTTCATGGGCTCTATACATCTGTGGAACCCACATATTGTGAGAAACTATATGCATACAATTACTACATGATATACCTGTAAGGTTGAATTTAATTAACAATCTTGTTGGCTTTATTCCGTACCAAATTTTCTTGTATTTTAGTATTTAGAAACCTTGTATTTAGGTGAGAATTATGTAAGGGTAGTGTGTGAGAGAGTGTAAAGAAAAGCTCAAGTTTGTGCACTTAGCAAGTAGCTTGCGACTGGATCTTGCGGCTTGCAAGTCGCCAAAAGTGGCACACGTGTGGAGCATGTAGAGGAGCTAAACAGTCACGCCAACTAGAGCACTACAGGACAAAAAGTCCAGACTGGCCATTCAGATATTCGTAACTTGAACTCGCGACTCAGTCAAGTCGTAAGGCCAAGTCACCAATCCTTCTGTTTTGGAAAAACTGACTTTTCGTATTCCATTCCCACTACAGTATAAATACCTCTTATACCCACAAAATGTAGTGAGCTTCCAGAGAGAATTTTGAGAGAGAAATCCTAGAGAAAAACAAGATTGACTCATCCACAATCTTCATCATTGTTTCTCCATATTCCTCTACTCTCACCCTCTCCATTGTTACATCCTTGAGAGGTTCACTTAGCCAAAACATTTTCTCACCATACCCATATGGCTATAGCGGAATCCAGTAAGTTAAAGAAGACAAAGGTTCAATGTAACCTCATTGGAGCAAGAAACTTGGAGGACTTAGGTACACTGGGTAAATTAGGTTTGGAGGTCTTCTGCTGTTCATGTATCCCAACTTCATTCTTTAGTGGATTATTGATCGCTTGGAGGGCGGCGAAGAGATTTTACGCCGAGGACTTTGGTTTCCTCTTCGATAACACATTACTGTATTGTCTTTGTGTTTGCATCTCTCTTCCCTTAATCTTTGCCATTTAATTTCTGCTATGGATGTGATTTTATTTGGTTTAGATTATGTTATCAATTTTGATTTAGCTTATCTACATTTTCTGCGCATACATTGTTTGTTAATAAGCTTGAATTAGTAATTTGTAATTTTGGGATCTAAACGTTCAAGGATGTTTTACACACATTTTGAACATTCAATTGGTATCAGAGTAGGTGCACTCTTTGTGGTTTAAACACTTTAGTACGATCCTTGACCTCATATTGAGATGGACCGGTCTCAATCTTTAAATGCGCTACCATATTTTGATGGTAGCAACTATGCCTTTTGGAAAGTCAGGATGAGGGCATTTTTGTGTTCAATGGATGAAACCATTTGGGATGCGGTGGATATTGGATGGACTAGGTTGGAGGCTACCAAATCCACGTGGGATAAGGCAACCCTCGCGGCGTCTAATGCAAATAGCAAAGCACTTAACGCTATTTTTTGTGGTGTATCTCCAGATGAGTTTCACAGGATATCTCACATTTCTATTGCCAAGGTGGCATGGCAGATATTGGAGACCACGTATGAAGGAACAAAGAAAGTGAAAGACACTAAGTTGCAAATGTTGACCACTCGATTTGAGGAGCTGAAAATGAGTGAGGACGAGTCATTTGACTCTTTCTATAGCAGGTTGAATAAGGTAGTCATTGGCAAGTTCAACTTGGGTGAGAAAACGGAGGACTCAAAGATAGTAAGGA
Organism: Quercus suber; assembly: GCF_002906115.3. Lineage (NCBI taxonomy): Eukaryota > Viridiplantae > Streptophyta > Magnoliopsida > Fagales > Fagaceae > Quercus > Quercus suber. The sequence continues at coordinate 69,516 of NW_027069819.1, forward strand.
AGATCCTTTGGTCATTGCCTGAAAGCTTCCGTGCTAAGGTGATAGCGATTGAAGAGAGTAAGGACCTTAACGATATCAAAGTCTAAGAACTAATTGGCTCACTTTAGACTTATGAACTGTCATCGCCCATATAAAGGAAGAGCAAATATCTTGCTCTTAAGACAATTAATGAAAGGGTGGAAGTTCACGACTCATCGGATAAGGATGTTGTCAATAAAGATGTGGCATATCTTGTGAAGAATTTCTGAAAGTTCTTGAAGTTCAAGAAAAATGGAAAGTTTGATGAGAAAGGAAAATTCCCAAATTTTGGAAAGGAGAAAAAGGATTTCAAGAGGAAAGATGGGAAGGACTCTCAATCATCTCAAGGAGTCATGTGCTTCGAATGCAACGGACATGGACATTTCAAGAAAGAGTGTCCTAATTATTTAAAAGCAAAGGGCAAGGTGTATGCCACTACACTTAGTGATTCCGATTCCTCTAATTCAGATTCAAATGAAAGCTGTGATGGATAGGGAAACTTTTCTGCATTCATGACCCTTGCTCATGTGGAATCTTCAGATGATTTGAGTGCTCTAGTGGAAGAGCTTGGTGAGCACACTGAATTGGAGTCAATTGGGATAGTTGAGGAATCTAAATACGAGGAAGATGAAGAAGAAGTGGGACTGCAAGAGACCTACAATTCCCTCCTTGAGAAGACCAGTGAATACGCAAAAGTGGCTAAAGTAACCGTTAAAAAGATGAAGAGGGCAAAGGAAGATTATAGAAGTCCTCTAGTGCAATACAAGGAGACCAAATGTGAAATGGAGAAGCTGAATGGAGAGCTGACTGAAGCCTACTCAAAAATAAAATTTCTTGAGCTAGATGTGGTTCAAGCCAATGCTAAGGTAAAGCGAGTTTCCTCCAAGAAGTTTGATGAAGTACTTGCTCTTCAAAAACCTTTCTCTGACAAAAGCGATTGGGATACACCGGTAAGAGTAGTTCGGCTGCCAATATATCCAAGGAAATGAAGTTTATGAAAGCTAGAGAACTAATGGTAGATACCACGAATGTTGAGAAAGTGAAGCCAGAAAAGAAGAAGAATGTGACTGACCAACGGTTTTTGAATAAGCCTCATAACCGATTAATGGGCAAGCCTAAGGCTCAAGGGAAATCACTCCCAAAGTTACAAAGAGGTTCGAGAACTCAACATTTCTGCCATCATTATGGACTTCAAGGTCACACCAGACCTAATTGTCATAAGCTAAATGCATTAAAGAATTCAGGTGCTCAAAGGTCAAGAAGTCCAAGACATGACAAAGGAAATTGGAATGCTGAACAATCAAAGTCAAGAAGGTGATCCCACAGGTATGATGAATTGTAGTGGTGTTATTGATATTAGTTTGAGTTATTAAACATATAGGACATAGTTGAACCAGAACATTTGGAGGTATTAAAATAATGTTTCCTTGCAATTTTCATAATATTGATTACGCCAAGTTTCTCATTACATTGCTATTATGTATATAATTTTAAAAATCACTATTGGATACTATACATATACAATATCAATTCACAATTACAGCTTACTACATTCAATATCTTCGCATACAGAATATCTAAATAAAAATAGTATAAAAAAATATGCTCATTAGTTCAAACAAAAATTAACAACAAAGATCTAAACAATTTAATTTGTACTAACAAAAGAAAAATTCAACTTTGATTCTAATTGAATTTTCTCTAAACTTTGGTTTTAAAAAAGCAATATATATAATGAGCAAGAAACGCAATAAACTATTCAAGACTTTATATAACGCAGCAAGAACTCTTTGGTTTGGTGAAATAGAGAAAACTTGGTTACAAAACTCTAGCCGCATAAACGGAGTGTTTCTCTCTCTAAAAAGCCTTCTGATAGATGGCTTATGATGTCCTTTAAATGCCAGTCCAAATGGATCTCAATTTGGACTTCAAATGAATAAGTTATGGGTTTTTTCTTATTGCTAATTTTTGCTGATCTATGAAGCTCGATATATCAAGCTACTACTGAGCTTGTGTCGAGAACAAAATCTCAATAGATCGAGCTTGTGTCGAACTTGTATCGAGCTGCTATCAAGGTACATGATGAAAGTGTGTTTTTTTGAGCTTTTCTTGAGCAAACTTTATGTCTTCAATTGGTCTTCAATTACATCTTTAAGACACATAAAAACTCAATAAGACACATAATTTGGCATGGTTGACAATATCAAAGCACATGACCCTAAGAATATCATCATGAAATTGAGATATGTTGCATGCACAAGATAGACAAAAATTTATCCTTGTAAATTTCTGAGATGAACCATCCTACTTCCTAGTGAAATATCTTCACAATCGTTGCTTAGAATGGAATAAAGTAAGTATCTTTGGAAAGTACATTGCAATACCTTTTTGATGACAACAAGAGCATTAAAATCAAGAGTACCTTTTGCTTAAAACATCTGTTATAGGTTTTAAGAGTGCCTTCTTGTTCTTTTTGGGTCGGCACAAACCACACCTCCCTCTGTCCTAAACTGTTGGGTCCCTCCCCCTATAGGTAGCATAAAAATCAATGTCGATGCAATTATTTCTACCAGCAAAGTAGCTTTTGCAGTTGTTGCCAGAGATCACTTTGGTTCTGTTGTAAAGGTTTGGGCTAGAATCTTTATCAACTTCCCCCCCTCCCCTTCAAGACAAGACCGAGGCCCTCTTTAGGGCAGTGCAACTTGCTAAGCATGAATGTTAGAATCATGTCATCTTTGAAATTGTTGTGTTTCAAAATATATCAACGAGCTAGGCTCATAAAAGCAAAAAGCACCTTGCCCATGGAAGTGAGAAAGAGAAAGAAGGCTTGGGCCTTGAGATGGAAGAGGAAGGCTAGACCCGTAAGAAGAAGGAGATAAGCCTCAGGCCCTGTAGAAAGGGGAATGAGGAAGGCTTAGCCCAAGGGTGAAAAAAAGCCATGACACATAAGAAAGTACAAAGCAGTAGGTAGGATCTAAGCCGAAGTCACATAGGATCCTAACAAATGACAACCAAGACATGGACAGCTCAAGACAACATACTTATGTAAAAAAGGGGGGCACGAAGATCGAAGGAGGTCCTATTGAAATTACTTACCTACGGCCCAAAAGGGAGTGATGGGGACAGATGGTAGTTTTGGAACCAACACCTGATGAAGGAACCTAGGACCTTGAGTAAAGCAAGAAAGATGGACCAAGAGGGAAAGTGTCCAAGAGCCTTTCCGGCTACACCATCAGCAAGAAGGAATCTGTCCATTTGGGAGAAATAGACGACTTATGAGAAGTCAACAACAAAACCTCAGAACATTAAGGTGTCCTTTTTAAGGTCTTAGGGAAAGAAGAAGAAGCCTTGACCTTGGAGAAAAATTTGGACTTACTCAAAAAGGATCTCTCGTAAGATGAAAGCTTGTAAGAGGAAAGCCAGCAAGTGGAATTTTGGCTACCAGTCTCCAGGAAAGTGAAGTAAGAGCAGATAAGGAAAAGGACCAACCACCAATATTTTAGACATAATGTTAAGGACATATTTGACGTAAATTAGCTAATCCTTTGACAAAATGCACTTTACTTATATTTGGGTAGATCTAAGATGGGTTTAAGACTTCAAGAAACATGTTGTTTAAGTCAAGTGTTAAAGTCATGAAGATCTAACCAAAAGAAAAGTGAAGAAGAGTTGTTCATTAAAGCTCGACAAAAGTCTCAATAGAATCCTTTCTATCAAGATTTAATATTAAAGCTTGACACAAGCTCGACATAAGCTGTATCTGTTGAGGATTATGAAATCGGAAATTCCAGATATGATTTTTGGGCCATGCTGAAATATTTGTATAGGGTTTCTTTTCTCATAACCCTAGACATATATAAGGCTTATTTTAAAGGCCATCACATATGCAAAAAGTGCCCTAGTTCATCATTCTTTCTAAAGAAGCTATTGTGCCTTTGCGCCATGGGTTTTGTGTAAGGTTGAATTTAATCAACCATTTTGTTGGCTTTATTCTGTGCTAATTTACTTGTAATTCAACATTTAGAAACCCTGTATTTAGGTGGGAACCATGTAAGGGTAGTGTGTGAGTGAGTGTGAAGAAAAGCTCAAGAGTGTGCAACTCAGCAGGGCCTCGCGACTGGATCTCGCGGTTGGCAAGTCACCAAAAGAGGCACACGTGTGAAGCATGCAAGGGAGCTAAAGAGTCATGCTAGCTATTGCACTACAGGACAAAACTTCCAGCTGGCCAAGCCGTTATCTCGCAACTTAAACTCGTGACTTAGTCAAGTCACCAGTTCACTCTGTTTGGGAAAAACTAACATTTCGCATTCCAAACACACACAAGTATAAATACCCCTTATACCCACGTATTGTTGAGAGCTTCTACAGAGAATTTTGAGAGAAAAATCCTACATAAAAAAAAGATTGACTCATCCACAATCTTCATCCTTTGATTCTCCAAATTCCTCTACTCACACCCTCTCCATTATTATATCCTTGAGAGGTACATTAGTCAAATCCTTATCTCACCATACCTATATCAATGAGAAGGTTATTTGGAGCTTGGGAAGTAGTTAGGAAGGGACCAATTGATATTGGTTGATGCTGTGGGCTAAGCGGGATCTAGTAAGCTAGAGAAGACAAAGGTTTGACGTAACCTCGTTGGAGCAAAAATCTTGGAGGGCTTAGGTACACTGGGTAGATTAGGTTTGGAGGGTCTTCTGCTGTTCATGTATCCCAAATTCATTCTCTAATGGATTATTGACTGCTTGGAGGGCGGCAAAGAGGTTTTATGCCAAGGACTTCAGTTTCCTCTTCGATAACACATCGCTGTATTGTCTTTGTGTTTGCATCTCTCTTCCCTTAATCTTTGCCATTTAATTTCTATTGTGGTTGTGATTTTATTTGGTTTAGATTGATCTATCAATTCTGTTTTAGCTTATTTTCATATTTCGCACATACATTGTTTTATAATAAGCTTGAATTAGTAATTTGTAATTTGATGGTCTAAACGTTCATAGATGTTTTACACACTATTTCAACATTCATTTTGTAACAAAAGAGCTTCCTGATCTTCATTGTTAATGAAGTGACAAACTTTGTAGCCAACATCTTCTTCAAGTTGGTGGAGTTAGCCACATACTAGGATTCGTGCATCATTGGTTAGTCACGTATTAGGATTTGTGCATTGAATGGGGAGTTTGGCACTATAATACAACTCCAATTTGATATTTAGGAAAGGATTTAACTGTAGGTTGGTATTTCGAAATAAGGCAAAGGGTTCAGTAAGATTCCTTATACTTGTAACAGCTTGTGATTGATAATAATGAATTCTCGGGAGTGGTGACCTTAAATTCACCCGGTGGGTTTTGCCTCGATGGGTTTCCCCATTCATAAACAAATCACCTGTATTAAATTTATTTTCCACTGCATTTAGATAATTGGTGATTTATTTGTGCTACCATGCTATACATGTTAAATTGATTTAATTAATTAACTTGAGTAATTAATTAATTTGCAAGGGGTCAATTAATTTTAACCCAACAAGTGCTATCAGAGCGGGCATACTCTGATTAGGTTTTAATACTTGCTGTGTGATCCATTAACCTCTGTTATCATGACTACAAGTGGCATGAAAAGATCTTTTGTTTCAAATACATCTTGCTTTTCTAATCTCCATTTGATTAAGTGTTTCAGAAAATGTAAGTCTAAAAGTTATTTGAAAGCTATCTTGATGATTGTTGAAAAAGGCCTTAGTATGACAAAGAAGAAACTAGGCTGTCTTAAAATAAAGCCGTACAAAGGAGTTCATTTGAGAAGGGTGAAGATTAAAGGTTTTTTTTCATAAATGGCAGCTGAGAGGGAAAACCGTTCTTACTGATTTGTCAAGCAAGCATGAAGTATGCTATATGATGAAGTCTGCGTTTAAAGTAATAGACACATGCTTGCGGTACCTTGACAGGGGATGTACAAGACACATGACTGGAGATCGTTCTCTCTTTAAGGTTTTCAAGTCTAAGAAAGGTGGAAATGTCACTTTCGGTGATAGGAGCAAATCACAAATGAAAGGGAAGGGAACTATCTCTCTACCTGGATTGCCAAACATTACAAATATATTGTATGTAGAAGGTCTAAGAGTGAACTTGTTGAGCATAAGTCAGATCTGTAATCAAGACTTCATGGTGCTATTCTCAAAAGGCAAATGTCTTGTTTTAAATGAGTTTGGAAAGAAATTCATAAGCAGAGTCCGCACTCTGGATAACTACTATGGATTGGTACCTGATGTTGACATTGTGTGCAAAAGTATTCGTTTTCCAAATGAAGATTTATGGCACAAAAGGATGGGACATGCTAGTTACAAACATTTGTCAATTGTATCTAAGCATGAATCAGTGTTGGGAATACTAAAGCTCAACAGGGTTAGCAATGTTGTGTGTGGACCGTGTCAGCTTGGGAAACAGACGAAAGCAAAACATCTAGGCACTCAGACATCTGCTACATCCAGACCTTTGGAGCTGCTACATCTAGATCTCATGTGTCCAACTAAAACCGAATCTCTTAGAGGAAAGAGATACATCATGGTTGTAGTAGATGATTTCACCAGATACACCTAGGTCATTCTTCTCAAATCCAAGTTAAATGCTCTTGAGCACATTGAAGCTTTGTGTACAAGACTGCAAAATGAGAAGAACATGAAGATTGATCGAATTCGTAGTGATCATGGTAAAGAATTTGAGAACTCATACATGAAATCTTTTTGCACTAGATCTGGTATATCTCATTCTCTACTCCTATTACTCCTCAACAAAATGGTGTAGTAGAAAGAAAGAATAGAGTCATTTAGGAGATGGCTAGAGCTATGTTACACAATAAAGATGTGGCCTGAAATTTATGGGGAGAAGCAGTCAACATCGCATATCAAACGGTTAACAAAGTATATTTCAAACCTGGTACAAAAAAGACTCCATATGAATTGTAAAAGGGAAGAAAGTCGAATGTAAAGTATTTCAAAATCTTTGGAAGTACTTGTTTCATCTTTAAGGATAGAGAAAATGTGGGAAAGTTTGACTCCCGAAGTGATGAAGGAATATTTCTAGGATACTCCTCCATAAGCAAAGCATACCTAGTGTACAACAAAAGAACCAGGAAGGTGATGGAAATTGGAAATGTTGTTATTGGTGAAGCTTCAAATTCTGGTTCTGAGAAAAGTAGTGAGGAAATCTCTAAGGCAATTCTTCCTTCGAAGCCAAAGGCTATTCAAGAAGAAGTTGATCAAGAGCTTATTTCTCAAAGTACTCCTAGTACTCCAAGTATTGTAGAAGTCTCAGCATATATTCCTACATCACCTGAGCCTGAATCTCATGAAGAGAAAGGACCTTCCTCAAGGACCAAGCTAAATCATCCTTCTAAAGTGATTATGGGAAACATGAACGAACTTACACTAAGAAAGCGTACGGTTGAAAATGTGTTGCTAACTTTGTGTCTTATTCTTGCTATTTGTCGCAGGTTGAATCCATCAATGTTAAGAATTCCTTCCAAGATGAAAGCTGGGTTGAGGCCATGCATGACGAACTGCTCCAGTTTCAAAGGAATGATGTCTAGACCTTGGTACCTAGACCAGAAGGAGAGCACATCATTTGGCACAAAGTGGATATTTCGCAATAAAACTGATGAGGAGGGAAATTTGATCTACAACAAGGCTCGTCTGGTGGCCCAAGGATACCCTCAAGTGGTAGGAGTGGATTTTGATGAATCATTTGCTCCTGTAGCTCACATGGAATCCATTAGAGTTCTCCTAGCCCCAGCTTGTCACCTGAAGTTCAAGATTTACCAAATGGATGTGAAGACTGCATTCTTGAACGGGTTTCTTAAAGAAGATGTCTATGTTGCTCAGCCCAAAGGATTCATTGATCCACACTTTTCGGATCATGTGATGTACCTTAAGAAGGGTCTATATGGACTAAAGCAAGCACCTAGAGCTTGGTATGACCGGCTTACATAATACTTGGTCTTACATGGCTTTACAAGAGGACAAGCTGATCAAACTCTTTTTATCAAAAAGGAGAATGACGAATTGATAGTAGCTCAAGTCTATGTTGATGATATCATCTTTGAGTCTACAAAGGATGAACTCGCTTATAACTTTTCAAAGCTTATGTAGGCCGAATTCGAGATGAGCATGATTGGAGAGTTAAATCACTTCCTTGCATTGTAGATTCATGAGCAAGAGTCAAGTATATTCATATCTCAATCTAAGTATGCCAAAAATCTTGTGAAAAAGTTTGGTTTGGAATCTACTAGTCCAGTTAGAACCCCCATGAGCCCTAATGTTAAACTTACTATTGACTTGTTAAGCAAAAGTGTTGAGTCTTATATAAAAGCACGATAGGTAGTCTTCTTTACCTTACTGCTAGTAGACCTAACATTAATTACAGTGTAGGAGTGTGTGTTAGATATTAGGCAAACCCCAAAGAATCTTATATGATTGCTTTAAAAAGAATCATAAAATATGTCAAAGCCACTACCTATTTCAGAGTGTGGTATAGCAAGGACACAAACGATGTCTTAGCTAGGTATTCTGATGCGAACCGGGCTAGGAATGCTGATGATAGAAAAATTACATCGAGGGGTTGCTTTTATGTGGGTAATAATCTTGTCTCCTGGATGAGTTAGAAGCAGAATTCCATTTCCTTAACCACTGCTGAGGCTGAATACATCACTACTGGTAGCTGTTGCACCCAACTTCTGTGGATGCAAAAACTCCTTCTTGATTATGGTATTCGTCAAGAACATCTTACCATTTATTGCAACAATACCAGTGCCATTAACATCTCTAAAAATCTTATTCAACATTCTCAAACAAAACATATAAAGATACGACACCACTTCATTCGCGAACTTGTCAAAGATGCCACACTCACTCTTGAGTTCATTCACACTGATGATCAGAAGGTCGACTTGTTCACTAAGCCTCTTGATAGAAAAAATTTTAAATTCTCACGCCAAAACATTGGTGTAATCTCCATGGAGTGATCCCTCCTTTTTCTCTTCCTTTCTCATGCATTTACATCTAGTTTTTACGCTTTGCGTGTTTATTTATGTTTTTATTTAGTTGTTTTCAGTTTTTGTTTTTATTTTTTATTTCATAAAAATAAAAATAAAATTTTAAAATTTTAAAAATACAAAAACAGTGTGTCTTTGTGTATATTGGTACTTGTGTACCCTGGATGGCCAATGAAACAAAGTTTTCTAAAATTTGTATCTCTTGTAGCTTAGATGAATATTTCAATGCATAGCTAAGCAAGTGAGCTTTGTGGCTCGTGTTTGTGATGAGTAAGATTAAGACTATCTCTTATATCTCATACTCATATCACTCTTTTTGATGAGAATGACTAGAAAATCCTAAGAGAGATGCATAAATAACCATCTCACCACCAAAACCCGCCAATCATGTATAATATCTGTATGCTTCGGCATAGCAAAATTGGGATGTTAAATCTTACATAATAGGGTATTTCTTCTCTCTCTTATATGCCCATGCATGTTGTGCTTAAAAGATATATGCAAAGAAAATAAAAGCAAAAAGAATCAAAACGCTTTTCAAATGATTGCAAGCATGTTTCTAGGAGATGTTGGAGTTATAAGATGTACCTCAAAGGTGATAGTCCCCATCAAACAGTTATGATTGTGTGTGAGTGTATTTGATTTTCTCATATCTCAAATCTTCATAATATGAGACATTTATGCACTCTTGCTATGTTTTTCACACACAACACACAAATTCTTTGTTATGTTTGGTACATGTACATGTACAATGTGATTTGGTCATCACTGGATATACATGTGTTAATATATGCTCACTAAACTGTCTTAAATTGTTTTTGAAATATAAAATTGGTTAGATTTGCTTAGTGTGTGTGTGTGTGTGTATTTTTGGATCTATGGATTGTATGCTTATATGTTGAGAGATATTTTGAGAGCTTAATATGTTGCTTAGATGTTTGTTTAAGTAGCTTGCTTGTTGCATTCATCTTTATGCGTTTTTCCTCCCTTGGAAAACTCCTTCTCTTTAAGCTTGACAACTCCTCAACAGATCCTCAATAGATCCTCGAAAAATTCTCTTTCTATCGAGCCTTCTTTTTGTTTTCTCAATAGATCTCGATAGCTTCTTGATCCATCAAGCCAAATTTCCTTTAACTCTCTCTGCTCAATAGATTCTCCACAGATCCTCGATCCATCAAGACTCTCTTTTGTCGTCGACAAATCCTTGATAGCACCTTGACATATTCACTTCTATTGAGATTTAGTGCTCAACAGAGTGTCGATAGAATCCGTGATCCATAGAGCTGCATTTTATATTTAAAGTTGAGACGCTTTTCAGATCTCTTTTTCTCATTTCTCTCTCTACCCAAATCTCTTTCTCACTCTCAAAACACTCTACCTACTCAAGATTCGGCCTTGTTCAAGCCTTAATCTCTTGGTAAGTGTTCTCAATCACCTCTTTTTCATGCTTTCATGCATTTTTAGACCTAGGTTTTGGGTTTTTGAAAATTTTTAGGGTTTTTGAGATTTTTGTGAAATTTTTGGGTTAAGTTGTGTTGGTTTGTTGTTATATGTTCATGCATTGCATTCTCATTGCATTATAATAGTGTTTCATGCATTTTAGATGTGTGATTGATTATTGTAACTAAGTGTCAATAGTTTTGGATTGGGTTCACCCATTATGTTTTTAAATTTTGTACATCACATGTTCATGCATTCTTAATGCATACGTTATATATTTTCATTCCTATTCTTAGCTATGTTATGTTATGTTCTTTCTCTCTCTCTCTCTCCTTCTCTTTCTCTCTCTCTCTCTAATAGACTGCATGATGGCATCCAAACAACGCAAATCTACTCCGGCTCAAAACCCTCTTCGTGGTTCTAGGTCATCTTCTTCTGATCCTCCTTCTCACATTCGGTTCCATGATGAGAAGGCCAGGAAGGACTTCTCGAAGAACTTCCAGAACCGTGGCGTTCATTCGGATCACCAAGTTATTCTGTCGAACTTTGCCAACAGTCCTCTCTCCATTGTAATTCGGACTCAGGGTTGGGAATCTTTACTTAAGAGACCCTCGAGGTGTCCCATCATGTTTATACAAGAGTTCTACTCCAATATACACGGTATCGATACCTCTATGCCTCAGTGTAAAGTTGAGATTTACAACTATGTTTTATATTGGATTTATTCCATGACAAAATTGGTTGTAATTACTTTAATTCATTCCCTTGTATTTTGTGGGATTTAATTGTATTGGGTTTAGCATCAAGTTGGTGAAGACTCAAACTTTATTGAAGATCAATGGATCTTGCGGGTGTGTCGCTGGAAGCTAACCCGCGAAAAAGCCATGTGAGAAGCACATGACTGGAAGCTGAAAAGTCGTGCCAAGCTGTCATTTTTGCAAGTGTCTCGTGAGTAAGGTCTTTCCACGAGATAGTCGCAAAACATTCTGCTTGGAGGTTTTTTAAGAGTGACTTTCTTACCATTCACCCATACTATATATACCCTCATTACCCACAAATGTATGAGAGGCTATTCAGAGAGAAAAACCCTAAAGAGGTTTTCTAAAACATACACACCTATCTTTTGAGAGAGAGCTACTCATCCTTAGTGAGAAATCACTGTAGCCTCTTCTCCATCCCTCTCTGATTACCATATCTTGAGAGGAGATTTGTAACCAAACATAACCCATGCCTATTCAAAGTGTAGATAGTGTTTTGGAGCTGCTGGGAAGCATTGGAAGAAGCTTGGAATGGTAGATGCAACATGGAGCTTGTTGCAGGATCTGGAGAACTAAGACGAGACACGGTTTCGAGAAGCCTTGTTAGAGTAGGAGATTTGAGGGCTTAGGTACATCGGGTAGATTAGGCTTGGAGGGTCTCTTGCTAACCCATGTATCCCAACTGATTGTCTAGTGGATCGATTTTTGCTTGGAGGGCGGCGGAGAGCTTTTTTACCAAGTTCTTCGGTTTCCTCTTCGAAAACACGTCTTGATGTTTTCTATGTTTGCATCCTTCTTCCCTACTCTTTTATATTCCATTATACTGCTGTGTTGCTTATTTTATGGATTAGAGTAGCTTATTTGTTCATCCGCTTGCATTTACACTATTCCGCACTTAGTATTAAGTTAGTGTAAAATCTATCGAGCTGTAATTTTAATTGGAGGTCTAAATTGCTCTTATGTGTTCAACACATTTTCGAGCTTTCAATTAGTATCAGAGCGGGTACACTTGTTTTGGTTTCATTACCTAAGTGTGATCCTTGACCCCTTGTGTTTATTTGTCATGGATTGTGCTTTGTATACTTCTTTGTATGATTTGATTGGTAATGAATGTAACATGCCATGTGTTTGTGAAAATGCCTCTATAAGTGATAATCCTCATGATTGTGATGCTATGTTACATGAATCTTTGGGCGTTGTTGATATTCCTAACACCAAACTCTTAAAGAAAAATGCTAAGAAGTTTCAAAAGAATTTAAGCAAGTTATTTTGTGAAAAGGATGATTTGATTTCTAAGCTCAAAGAATCCAACAAATTGGTTGAAAAATATAAGAAACTTGCTGAAAATTCTCTTGAAAAGCTAAAAGAGTTTGAATGTTTGAATATGGACTTGGATGCTAAACTTGTTTTGTCTAACAAACTTGTTGATGATCTTAAATCTGAAAATGAATCTCTTAAGATGCATGCCAAGTGTTTGATTGCTAAACCTATTGTTAAAAATGATGAAAATATATGTTGCAATCATGTTGTGGTATCCGATTTTGTGCCTAATGTGTGTTCTGCCTTAAAGGACAAATCGGTGTACATTCCTCCACATAAAAGAAATTAAAAAGTAGAGAGAAAGGCTTTTAAGTCAAAGCCTCTATTTAGGTCCAATCCTAGGGAATTGAGTGGATCTAAGTTTGTTCCTAATTGCCACCATTTGTGGTATGATCGGTAACATAATACCTCAATGCCCCAAGTTAAAGAGAGAACAAACTCATGTTGCTAGATCCCTTCCTAAAAGGCGTAGTGGACCTAAACACATTTTTTGTCACTATTGTGGTGCCCTTGGTCATCTTAGATCTCATTGTTCTCAGTTTCAAGCTTTTAAAAGAATCAAAAGAAAAGAGAAACTTGAGCTACTTAGAAGTTGTGCTTTGCATGATAAACCGGATTTTAGTGAAAATAGCATATTGTTAAAGAAAGTGTTTAATGCTCTTAACTCCTTGACTATGTGCATCTCCAGTTCTCTTTCTTCCAACCCTTGTCTTGCTTCTCATGAGATACTCATTCCAAACAATTGTTCCGTTTGGATGAGGAAGGGTCCCTATGGTTGAGCTTTTGCTCCTTTAGTCCTTGATCTAATTCGTTTGATCTTTGTAGGACCCTTCATGCATTGAATGTCATATCTTCATGCATTTGTGCATTTTGCATTTATTTGTGTGCATTGCTTTTGTTTTGATCTTACTTTTTTGTCTTTGTTTTGTGTGAGTAAAAAATCCAAAACCACATAAAAAGTGATAAATTCAAAAAGTTTGATCGTATATGTTTGAGCACATATCTCATGTGAGTTTGGCCTAGTACCTTCGTACTAATGGCGTAGTGCATTTACAAGCTTAGCTTGTTCTGTATGCACCTATTTCTGTGTGGAAGAAATCTTGAAAATTATGTGTGATTGTTGTAAATAGATCTTCAAATTTGTCATGAATGATTGGTCAATAGTCTTGTTAGTCTTGATACTTGCATAGACTTGTGTCTACATCTCTTCCCACTTTATTTTTATGTTTTTGCAAAAAGAGCTCACCAAATGTAAATCTCCAAATGAAAAGAGATATTAAGATGCAAAAGTCTGTCGCACACACTAGTATTCGACTAGGAAAAAGGGAAAGCGACTCTTATTAATGTGTTTTGTATGGTGCTCAAAAAGCCAAAGGCTAATCATCAATGTTGAAATATCATAAATTTCAAGCACCAATCTCAAAATGAGATGCTTTTGTCCAAACAAAATAAAATTGACCAATTGTTATGCCTTATACAGAAGCCAATGAAAAGCTTCTAAGTTATGTTTTCAGTGTGTGGGAGGTCATATATACTCATTTTTATAATGGAGATAGTCCACTTGATTTCGTATCAATTGTGTATGACTCGATTGAATTGATCATTGAAGCTTCGCTCTAGTTTAAAGACTATTCCACATTTGATCCTCACACACAACACACAAGACTTTTGTTCAATGAATGTCTATTTCATTTGTGTGATTGTACATGTTCAAATGTGATGTGTGTGTGCTCAACCATATGTGGTTCATACCAAAAAGATTTTTTGTTCTTTTCGTTTGCTTTTGGAAGTGATTTGTATCACCCATGTTTTTCAAAGTTTTTAAAGTGTTTTTGTGTGAAAAACATGTTTTCTGGGTGTTTTCGTGACTTATTTCATGTTTAAGTTCAGTCACGAGTGAAAGGGTCCAATTCGCAAGTTTTTCAGCTTTGGACAAAGAGTTTCGCGACTGTTTTGTGGTTGTTTCGTGAGTAAGGCTTACCTGCGTGATACCAGCAAAATTTTCGCAGGATTCTAAGTAGCGAGATACCAGCGAAATTTTCCAAATCAACTTTTTAAAGGGCATTTCATGGGTCATTTGTTTTAAACGCCTCCCATCTTCTCCCAAACCCCTATTTTAATGTTTCTACGTCAAAATCCAACTAAATTCAAGTGTTTTTCATTCCATAAACATCTCTAAGGTAATCTTTAACTCATTTCATTGATTTTGATCCTTAGATTACGTTTTTGGGGGGGGGGGGGTTTATGTTCATAGTTGAGATTTTCTCAAATGGGAGTTGGAAAACTTAATTTTTGTCAAATTTCATTGATTTTGATCCTTAGATTACGTTTTTGGGGGGGGGGGGGTTTATGTTCATAGTTGAGATTTTCTCAAATGGGAGTTGGAAAACTTAATTTTTGTCAATCTTTTTGATTGGGCTTTGTTTTAAGTGATGATTTGCTTTGGATGTTGGCCCCTTATGGATAATATCATGTATTTAGACAAGTTTTTCATATGTTTTTGCATTGTTCATCATACATGTGTAGTGTGTGCACTCTAAGTGTTTGATAAAATGCCCAAATGGCATTTTCTCGTTGTTTTGGACTCCGATAAGTACCAAACTTTGGGGATCACCATAATTATTCATGTTTATCATGTTTTGATCATTGGTGGTGTGTATTGTACACTTTACCCTGTGAGTGCTTTTTCATGCATTGGTTATGCATCTCACATGCACATTAAATGCACACTAGATGCACTTTTGCTGCACACACTTGAACTCTTGACATGTTTTTGCATTCACTCATACTAGTTAAGTCTTTTTAGACCTTTTAGCACATTTAACATGTCCTTGTTCTAATGTTTTTGTCTTATGTTTGAGCTTCATTTTCTCATTCATCTTGCACCCCTCATGTATCATTTTCATATCTTCTTTTCTTTCGCTTCTTCCTTTTGATTAATTTTTCTATTCGTGACAAAAAGGGGGAGAGTATCGTCATTTCTATATGACTCATGTGCACACTCTTAGAGGGAGAAATTCTACCTTGTGCACATTCGTAGGGGGAGAAAGCCATAGAGAAAAGGCATATACCAAGGCGGAGAAGACATTGTTTTGAGAAAACCTTGATTTACTTTATGCTTGTTTTCTCGTTGCTTTATGGTGCTTTGATATGATTTATTGCTCTCACTACATCGTGCTTATGTGTTGGACATGCGTCATTTCCATATGACTGTTTGATGTGTGATCAAGTTGCTCACATGTTTCACATCATGTTCACTTGATCGCAATTTACTTGTTACATTATACTTGTCCGTTCATTACTTGCTTTACCTTGAGAGTTTAATGTGTTTTATGCAAGTGTTTCAGGGTACAGGTATATATGTTCCAAGCTCATTACAGCTCCTATGATTCATGATAGGGGGAGTGATATGATAAGGGAAGGGAAGTATTTTATATTTTGTATGGTTTTTGTACCCAGGTTGCTTTTGTAAGCTTTTAGGATTTGTTTCCATGCATGTTTGTAGGCTTTTATGGTTTGTGCCATGCATATGCAGTACCTTGATTATGCAGCCTTTTTGCTTGTGTACTTGATGTTTAATGTCATTCATATTACTTTTGTACATCACTCTTGTGCCCATGTAGGATTGTTCCTAGATGCAAATACTTCGTGTATTTCACATTGGTTGAGTGTTGGATTTGCAAATGATACTCTTCAAATGAGCTTATCATCTTGCATGTCCGGATGTTCATTCCTTACGTGAATGAGCATAGTAATCATTTTTGTATAGTGATTGCCTGTTTGGTCAAGCCATGGTCTATTGCTTTATTCCATTTTGCTTGATAGCATTTTACTTGTTGCATTATACTTGTCTTTTTATCACCTGATTTACCTTGAGGGTCTAATGTGTTTTGTGCAAGTGTTTCAGGTTACAAGTATACATGTTCCAAGTTCATCACAGCTTTTAGATTTAGGTGTGAGTGAGTTTTGCCATTGTTCCCAAGCTCATGTTTAAATCTAGAGTCTGTTATAGGTTGTTTTGTCACTGAATAGCCAAAGGGGGAGATTGTAAAGTTATGATTTAAAACTATGTTTTATATTAGCTTTATTCCATGACAAAATGTGTTGTAATTACTTTAATTCATTCCCTTGTATTTTGTGGGATTTAATTGTATTGGGTTTAGCATCAAGTTGGTGAAGACTCAAGCTTTATTGAAGATCAGTGGATCTCGCAGGTGTGTCGCTGGAAGCTAACCCGCGAAAAAGCCATGTGAGAAGCACATGCCTGGAAGCTAAAGAGTCATACCAGGCTGTCGATTTCGCGAGTGTCTCGTGAGTAAGGCCTTCCCGTGAGATAGTCGTGAAACATTCTGCTTGGAGGTTTTTTAAGAGTGACTTTCTTACCTTTCACCCATACTATATATATCCTCATTACCCACAAATGTATGAGAGGCTATTTAGAGAGAAAAACCCTATAGTGGTTTTCTAAAACACACACACCCATCTTTTGAGAGAGAGCTACTCATCCTTAGTGAGAAATCACTGTAGCCTCTTCTCCATCCCTCTCCCATTATCATACCTTGAGAGGAGATTTGTACCCAAACACAACCCACACCTATTCAAAGTGTAGAGAGTGTTTTGGAGCTGCTGGGAAGCATTGGAAAAAGCCCGAAATGGCAGATGCAATATGGAGCTTGTTGCGGGATCCGGAAAACTAAGACGAGACACGGTTCTGAGAAGCCTTGTTGGAGTAGGAGCTTGGAGGGCTTAGGTACATCAGGTAGATTAGGCTTGGAGGGTCTCTTGCTAACCCATGTATCCCAACTGATTGTCTAGTGGATCGATTTCCGCTTGGAGGGCGGCAGAGAGGTTTTTTGCCGAGTTCTTCGGGTTCCTCTTCGAAAACACGTCTTAGTGTTTTCTGTGTTTGCATCCTTCTTCCCTACTCTTTTATATTTTGTTATACTGCTGTGTTGCTTAGTTTATGGATTAGAGTAGCTTATTTGTTTATCTGCTTGCATTTACACTATTCCGTACTTAGTATTAAGTTAGTGTAAAATCTATCGAGCTGTAATTTTAATTGGGGGTCTAAATTGCTCTTGTGTTTTAATACATTTTTGAGCTTTCACTCCGTTTGTTACAATATTCAGTAGTACACGTATCGTAGTTACTCCGAATCTTATATCCAAAGTACTACATGTTCCTAGGGTAGCGCATCCTGACTACCCTAGCTGTGAGCATCTCCAGATAGCTTCTAGAGATGAGCTTATTTCTCACTTTTGTGAGACTTTTTCTATATAGGGTGGTAAGTTGTTGATATCGTATTTTATCTGCCCTTGATTTTCGTGTTAGACCCTAAAAAATCCAAAAATATCGTTTTCTCTCCATAGGACTGTGAGAACATCCAAAACAACGTGGAGCAACCCATTCGGGCACCAGAACACCAAAAATGCCCTTTTCAGCTAAAATAACCAAAATGTCCCTAGTCAACCCTAGGTTTGATCAAAGGTTAAACGAGGTCAAAACACTCACAAAACAACATTTTTCACAGTTTTACATCAAACCCAAGCTTCTCGAAGAATTTCAACAACTTTGACTTGAAATCGATCTTGGGTGGGCCTAAAAACCCTAATTTTGATCTAGCTGTTAGAATGGATTGAAACAAATACCATTGTGAAGATTATCAAATTCTCATTCCAATGACTGTTCATGGGTCGAAATCAGAGCTAGAATGGCCGAGATATCATGAAAACTGAGATGATGCATTGATCGATGCACCACTAACTTTTAAGATCCATACCTTTTCAAAAACAAGAAGTCCAAATATTTTTAGAGGAGCCAAGACCAAGCCAATCATAGGCCTTTTGCAGTTGGCGGTCCTTAAAGGGTAGTTGGCAGCACTCCAAGGGCTGCCGCCTCGAAAAACATATAAAAGACTCACAAAAACACATCAAAGCATCTTGATTCTTTCATCTTCACCAACAATAGAAGGTAGTGGTCTTGCACTCAATCTTCTTCTCCTTAGTTCTACATCTTGGATTAGGGGTTTTGGGGTGTGGATGTAGCTTTTTTAGCTATCATCCACACCCTTAACCTTCTAAATCTATTTCCTAGCATGTTCTTGCTATTTTTGCTTGAATAATATGTTTTATTGCTTTCTTGGACATGTTTCTTGCTTTATCTTGTTTCTAGCATGTTTTTAGCTTAGATCCATGTTCTTTAATGGTTGCTCACATGTTTATTCATCCCAATCTATGTGCTTTATGCTTTGTGCTATGTGTTTGTGCCTAGATCTATCTTTTCCATGTGTTGTTTGGCTAGATCTACATGTTTCTATGCTTGTTTTCATGCTTATATGTTTAGATCTACATGTTTATGCTTTATGCCATGTCTTCCCATGCTTTGTTCATCTTTTTGCTCCATGTTGATGTTAGGGTTTCATGCTCACATGCTTGTATGATGTTTTGCCATGCTTGGATCTACATGTGTTTATGTCTATCTTGCCATGCTATATGTTTAGACCCGTATCTTTACATGCTTCTATGCTTGGATTTACGCTCTTCCACCTTTATGTGCTAGGATCTACATGTTTACATGCATGTTTCTATGCCTATATCTCTAAATCTATGTGTCCCCATGCCTACATGTTTAGATCTATGTTCCTTACATGCTTTATGCTATCTTCCATGTGCTTGTGTGCTCTATGCCATGGTTGTGTGCCTAGACCTAGGCTATGTATGTCACGCCATGTGCTATTGTAGCCCTTTTGTCGCTTTGTCTTTCTTTCTTGCGTTTTGGCCTAATGGTTAGGACATGATCTACACCCTATGGTCTTTGTCATCGTCCGTGCACCTTAGCCCACATCAAAGGGTTTGGATCATCCTATTTGCATGTCTATACTTGCTTGCTTCTATGCTTTATGCTTGTGTTAGCCTCTCTAGTTCCAGGCTTTGCCATGCTTGACACCCTTAGAGGGATTGTGGTTATGTGATTACATCTGATGCCTATGAGGCCTTGTCCGAATGTAACCATTTGGGAGGCATCTCTGGATGTCGGGTTGCTTCATGCATACCTTTCCCCTTTTCCACTTCGTGCGATAATATGTTTGCCATGCTTGTTTGTGCCACATGTTGGCTTTCTTTGCATCTTTACACACCTACTTACATGTCCATGCATAAGTCTTACTTGCTAGTGTGTTGTCCATACTTCAACACAATGAAGCTATGGACATTCGATCCAAACCTACATTTGTCCCCTGTGGACACTACCTTTTGTTTGTTTACTTCACTTATACGCTTGTTTGCTTCACACTCATTCCACTTTATCCACACATCTCTTTCTTTCCATTGCTTGTCTGCTGGTTTCTTTTCTTTGCATTTGCATGTACGCACATGGAGTGAGGACACTTTGAGCTAAGGTACAGTCTCCCGAGTGCAAGCAAAAAGGGCGTGGATTCAAGCATGTAGACTTGACCTAAGCAGCTGTGTTCAGTAGGTTTAGGATTCTATTTTATCCCCTTTTGGTTATGTACTCTTTTAAACCCCTTCCTTCCTCTTCCCTTTCTCTCTTAGATGGTTTGTATTAGGTATATATGCCATGTACCATTCGTCCTCATCTTTAGAGTATGTTGACCCCTGTTTATTTTCCTGCACCTATATTTTGGGCCATGTTCTAAGGATGTAGGCATTTACTTTCCTACTCTATGTGTTTACATTGTGCATGATGCATGTATATATATACCTGCTCGCCCCCTTCCTATGTGATTGTCACAGTCTATGTCACCTAAGGCAAGTGATGCCTAATTTCCATAGAGAAAGCAAGGTGACATGTCACCGGGTTTTTGACGTGGAAATCTGGTATTTCACTCGAATGCCTTAGGAAAGCGTAGATTGGGACTACACCCATTCAAAAGCCAAACCTCAAAACCCCATGCATGCAAAGCCCCGAAAGCCAATGCCAAAATCATGTTTTTACTGCCAAAATCCAAAAATTAAGGTTTTGTTAAAACAAAGGACTGTCCTTGGACAAGCGTTGTAGGCTGCTAACACTTTCCCCACACGTAACCAAAATTTCGGACTCAAGAATCAAGATTTTTTTCCATCCACATTAGAGTAGGAAAAATGACCTTTTTCTTAGCCTAGGATTCGTAATAAAATCAACTAGAAACAGGTGACCAAGCACACCTTAGAAAAACCCATTGATTACTAGTGACTTCACTACCTTTAGCAATCCCTTAAAATTCGGCCCAGATTCTTGCCATAACACTAAACCTACCTTCCTCCACCGAGAGAGAGAGAGAGAGAGAGAGAAAGCACTTGAAGCTCTACACGAACACACCCAACCACCATCAAGAAGGGCCTTCCAACGGGGCTCCACACATGCGGGAGCATCACCATGGCGGGTGGTCAGACGATGGCATGACGGTGGCGGTTTTTTCGCTACCAATTGAGGCCAGGTGTCGACATAAGCTAAACACCCCATGCACAGGCTTTGTAAAAAGCTTGGGCTTCCTTAACATGGTGATGACATTTACTCTCACTTCTTTGTCTCATTATAACTCCATTACTGAGCCTCATGCTCGTTTTCTTTTGTCTCTTTTAGAGGACCTCACCATTGACTTTCCCTCTCATTTTATCACTTCTATCCTTGATGTTTATTTGGATACCGCTACTCGTGATAAGCTTATTTTTCCTTTAATTATCACACAGATCCTTTAGCACTTCTCCATTCCCATTCCTTTTTTTCTCCTCTCTTCACTACCATGAGTGCCATCAGCACTAGTTTTGTCCGGCAGAGCAAGGCCTAGCTTCGACCAAAGCAGGCACGATTGGAGACAACAGATCCTACAACTTCTGCTGTTCCACCTCCTTCCTTGGCTCCTTCTACCTCCGCAGCTGGTGGTGTGACCTTGGAGGTCATCATGGCGCAGCTTCAGTGGATGGAGGATGATTTTGGTGGTCGGCTTGACTATCTTATAGATGAGATGTGTCAGATGAACATTTGAGTCGGTCACATTGCTTGCAAATAGGCTTGTATCGGTGGTTTTGCTTCTTTTCCAAAGGCTTCGGCTAATGAGGGTGATGATGCTGGTGATGATGAGGATGATGCTAGCTCTTCCCATGATGACGAGATGATGACCTCTCAGTGACTTGCCCTTTGTCATTTGTGACAAAAAGAAAGAGTAGTTTTGGTTTTAAGAGTAGTCTTGTACTTAGGGGGAGAGTTAGTATAGGACATTTTTTATAGGGGAAGTGTATATAGATAATAAGGGATGTAGTGAGGTTTATATGTACTTTTCTTTTCTTCTTTTTTATATTAGCCTCTCGTACACCGGTCTTGTGACCATTTATTTACATACATTGTACTTTATATTCATATATATGATAATGATGTATGTTTCTTCTTCACCTACCTCTACATGCGTTGTTTCTTTTCTTTCTTTATACACATGTTTCTTTATGTACGCAATCTTTATTTCTGTTACACATATGATGCCTTGATGAATTTTGTTTAAGTGTTTCAGAAAGACAAGTTGTGAAAGTCTATCTTGCCAAGAACTCTCTTCTTGCAAAGTTTTTCAAGAGTTTATGTTAGGGTTAGATTTATTTTGTAATACAACAATTTATTATAAGTTTAGTGATTTAAGACTTCTCTCACGATTTATTTTTTTGTTGTTGTTTTGTCACGAATTGCTAAAGGGGGAGATTGTTAGGGGCATATTTGATGTAAATTGGCTAATCCTTTGACAAAATGCACTTTACTTTTATTTGGGTAAATCTAGGATGTGTTTAAGACTTCAAGAAACATGTTGCTCAAGTCAAGTGTTAAAGCCATGAAGATTTGACCAAGAAACAAGTGAAGAAGAGTTGTTCATTAAAATTCGACAGAAGTCTCAATAGAGTCCTTTCTATTGATATTTAATGTTGAAGCTGTATCTGTCGAGAATTACAAAATCAGAAATTCCAGATCTGATTTTTGGGCCATGTTGAAATATTTGTATAGAGTTTCTTTTCTCATAACCCTAGACATATATAAGGCTTATTTTAAAGATCGTTGCATATGCAGAAAGAGCCCTAGTTCATTCTCTCTGAAAAAGGTAGTGAATCTTTGCGCTAAGGATTTTGTAATCAAGAAGCTTCATGATCTTCATTGTTGATGAAGTGAAGAACTTTGCAGCCAACATTTTCTTCAAGTTAGTGGAGTTAGTTACATACTGGGATTCGTGTATTGAACGAAGAGATTGGCGCTACAATACAAGTCCAATTAGGCATTAGGGAAATAGTTCAACTGTGGGTTGGTATTTTGGGATAAGCCAAAGGGTTTGGTAAGATTTCTTATACTTGTAACCACTGTGATTGATAATAGTGGATTTTCAGGTGTGGTGACCTTAAATTCACCCAGTGGGGTTTTGCCTCATTAGTTTTCCCTATTCGTAAACAAATAACCCATGTCAAATTTATTTTTCTGCATTTAGATAATTGGTGATTTGTTTGTACTTCCATACTTTACATGTTAAATTGATTTAATTAATTAATTTGGAAGGGGTCAATTAATTTTAACCCAACACAAAACATTGGTTTTGATACCCAGAACACAAAAAGGAGGGATTGTTGGTGTTAAGGAACATTCAAACAGCACTATAAAAAGGGGTAATGCCTAAGCTAGAGGCATTCAACAACAAGCATTCAAGATACAAAGAAATCACTAGAAAGAAAACCTAGAGTTCTTACTTAAGAAAGAGTGAAAAGTGAGGCATTCTAAAGGATCCTAAAGCAAATGCATGAGGATACACTTGGACTTAAAAGGGATTCAAACTCCATAAGTATTGGATGCCCAAGGAGAGCTATCTAAGTTTGTGATTTTTGAACTTATTTAAGCCTTACATGATATCCTAGCAAAGCAAGACTCAATGTACTTAAATACTCAATATAATTAAGCATAATCCCATTATATTCAAAGATCTTTGACATTTTACTTGCACTTCTTTTATTTTATTTTCTATTCCTTATTTATTCATTCAACCAATAAATGTGTGTGTGTGTGTGTGTGTGTGTGTGTGTGTGTGTGTGTGAGGTTCATGTCTTATGCACAGATTGGATTGTAAATGGCCCAACAAGGCAGCGGTGAGTCAAGCCCAGTCCAATCAACCATCAACCACCATCTTTCTTGGAGGCCTAGGATCCTTCATTACCTTTAGACCTTGGTGCCATCCAAAATAGGAACCCACACAAAGTAAAATACTTGAGGAGGATTTAACCTAAACAATACTCAGGGCAAAATTTCACTAATAGAATGGAAGTTTATACAATAGACTTGACCCTAATCTACTACTATCTCATGTAGTACTTACTCACGTGACCACATGCAACTCTAAATCCATGGACTCTTCTACTGTGAAATTGTTGCACATAAACACTTTAGTTTATGAATATCAGTTCTCCACTCAAAGATTATAGATCAACAGTTTCACAGTAGAAGAGTCCGTGGATTTGGAGCTATGTGTGGTCACGTGAATAAGTACTACATGAGGTAGCAGTAGATTTAGGATTAAGTCTATTATATAAACTTCCATTCTATTAGTAAAATGTTGCGTTGAGGATTGTTTAGGTTAAATCCTCTCTAAGTTTTTTACATTAAAACCACAGTTTCAAAAGTTTTCCTGCGGGTCATCATTCTTGGTGTTCATGTGATCTATATTTGCTTGATGTTAATTGATTTAGATATATTGCATAATTAACCTAATTAATTATTTGGATAAAACTTGATTAAATCTGAGACAACTAGGGTCTAAAACCCTAACAATTGGTATCAGAGTAGGTACACCTTGATAGGACTATTTGTCTAAAGTGTGATCCTTGATCTCGCTATCATTAAAATCGCTAATTGTCTTGATGTGCATGATCTTATTGGTTCAGGTGATTTTGATGACCTTCAAGAAGCATATGATAAACTTTATAAAGAGTTTATAAAATATGCCTAGAAATCTATAAGATTAGAGGCTAAACTTAAGGAATCCAACAAGTTAGTTGAAAAATATAAGCAAATTGCTGAAAAGTCCTTAGAAAAATTGAATGAAATTGAACATGTCAAAGAGGACTTTAGAGTAAATCTTGAAGAGACTAAGTCAGTAGATGAGATCAACATTAAGAATCAATCCCTTAAGGTTAAGGTCAAAGGCTTAGAAGAAGATCTAGTTGAGTCTAAAGCTAAAATAGAAAAAGTGTCTAGTCTTGAGCCTGTTATTGAACCAAAATTTGAATCTACTCTCATTAAGCCTACAGATGTTAAAGTGTATGTTCCTCCTTTTAAGAGAAATCATAATGAAGAAAAGGCTCATTTTTCTCGAAAAGACAAAGGTAAAAGAATTGTGAATGACTTTCATGTTAAAAAACCTATGTCTAGATCTTGTCCTAAGCATCAAGGAAAATTTGAATTTGTTCCTAGTTGTCACCATTATGGTGTGGTTGGTCACATCAGACCCAATTGTTTGCAGTTGAGATCTCAATCTAAAGTCAAAGCTAACTGAATTCAAGAGAGCAAAGTAGACCTAAGTCTACTCATGTTTATCACCATTGTGGTATTCCTGGTCACATTTGCCCTAACTGTTTCAAGCTTCATCCTAAAAAGCGAGTGTCTAAATTGTCCAAGGTACATGATCCATTATCATTGGTTGAAGTGTTATTAAAAGCCTTAAGCTTTCTAACTCAGTTTCAAGGGAATGTTATTCATTCCTCGTCCTTTCATAGATTTGATAAGACTCATGCCTCTTCATCTTCACAGCCAAAGATTTGTGCTATGTGGGTGAGGAAGAATTATAAGACTTAATTGTCTTCTAGTTTGTCCTCTATTTGAATTCTTTCAATCTTTTGTAGAACAACTCTTGTCTGATTCCTTGTTATCCTTCATTCATTTCATATATGCTAGGAATCATTTGTACATTGTACCCTTTTTTTTTTTTTTTTTTTTTTTTTTTTGCTTTTAATTTTCATTCATTTGCAATTTTTTTTTTTTGGTTGCTTATTTTCATAAAAAGAAAAAGAACAAAAAATATTTTTTTTAGTTATGTACTTGAAAGTACATGTACTCATGGGTTAGTTAAGAAATTGATTCTTCTTACTTATGTACCTTTTATTGCTTGGTTGAGCACTCTTAATGCACACATTATGTAAGTTAACCAAATGTTATATTTTGTGTGATACTAGACTAAAAATCTATGATTAAATTAGTGGAGTCTATTTTCACTCTCTTTGATGGAAAAGACAAAAAAGTCTGGAGAGAAAAGCATAAATGACCATCTCACCACTTGTGTCTGCCAATCAAAATACCCTAATGCTAAAATGAAAAACCTATGCAAATAAGGGATGCATAGCACTTTAGAAAAAGTAAAGGGTAAAATAAAATAAAAATTTTACAGGCTTGATAAAAAATTTCTATAAAAATGTATGTCATTAACTGTGATAGAAGATTAAAGCTCAATTTTTTTTGCACATGTCTTTGGTTGCAGTTGGTCATTTAGGACATGTGGGAGTCATATGATTTACCTTAAAGGTAATGGTCCTCATCAAGCAGATGTGATATAATTCATTTGATTAAATTGCATGTTTGTAGTCTTTTATCTCATAATTGACAACTCTTGAACACTGACTAGTTATTCACACACTCAAGTGTATTCCTTGCTAAATTGGGTACTCAGTTTGATTAATCTTTTGATTACTTAATTCTTGAGTTCTTATTTTTCTTGATGTGTGAACTACTGAAAATTTGAATTTTTTTTTATCGATTAATTGAGTTTTCAAGACACCTTGACACATGAAAATACCTTGCATTTTGAATTTTTATATCATTGAGATCTATATTGTATAGTCTAACCAGCATATAATTAATGGCCCCATTAGCTTGTTAATTACTCTCTTAAGTAAGCTTCTAATTAGCCAATCCCTTTATTCAATTACTAGTCTAGCATCTTTTTACACTTGCTAAATAGTATGCTTACTTAGATATTGTGATTAACATACTATGATGTTTGTATTTAGCTAATTAACAGGTTATTGTGATTATGAGTTGATAATTTAATTAACATGTTAATCATTTACATCTCTTGATGAAGCCTATGCGTGTTTAATTACACAATTTCTTGCAAGATTATATGTTTGCATGTGCATGCAAAGAAATAGGGACTCGCGACTGGATCTCACGGGTGGTTGGCGGCTTGCAAGCCGCCAAAAGTTGCACACATGCCAAGCTTGGCAGAAGCTAAAGAGTCACGCCAGCTGTTGCACTACAGGATAAAAGTTCCAGGCTGGCCAGACTGTTAGCTCGCGGCTTGAACTTGCGACTCAACCCAGTCGTGAGGTCAAGTCGCCAGAACACCCTGCTTGGGAGAAATTGACTCTTTGCATTCCATTCTCACCCTAGTATAAATACCCCTCATTCCCACGAAATGTAGAGAGCTTCCAGAGAGAATTTTGAGCGAGAAACCCTAGAGAAAAATGAGATTGCCACATCCACAATCCTCACAAAGTGACTCTTCAAATTCCTTTACTCTCTTTCTTTCCATTATACATCCTTAAGAGGTTCTTGACCAAAGCCTTTTCTCACCATACCCACGTTTGTGAGAAGGCTCTTTTGGTGCTAAGAGAAGCAGTTAGGAAGGGACCAAAGATTATTGATTGATGCTATGGTTTACAGCAGAATCTGGTAAGCTAGAAAAGAAAAAGGTTGGGTGCAACCTCATTCGAGCAAGAAGCTTAGAGGGCTTAGGTACTTGGGTAGATTAGGCTTGGAGGGTCTATTGCTGTCCATGTATCCTAACTACATTTTTTAGTGGATTATTGATCGCTTGGAGGGCAGCGAAGAGGTTTTACACTGAGGGCTTCGGTTTCCTCTTCGATAACACATCATGTGTTGTCCTTGTGTTTGCATCTCTCTTCCCTTTATCATTACCATTTAATTACTGCTGTGATTGTGATTATTTATGGTTTAGATTGTTTATCAATTCTATTTTAAGCTTGTTATCATTTTCCGCACATACATTGTTTGATATAAAGCTTGAATTGGTAATTTGTTGTTTGGGGGTCTAAACGTTCATAGTGTTTTCAACGCTATTTGATCTTTCAATGATGATTTAAGCATGTATTTAGTCTCTTACCCATTGGATTAAGCATGTATTAGTGAGATTAGTTTGAAATATGTGATGATATGCTTTTGTATTCATGGGTATGAGTTGAATTAGTGTTTGAATGTTGATGTTGATATCTTTTGTCTATTTATTCAGCCCCTTTTGGAAATTCATACATGTACATGTTGATTTAGGGAATATTCCTTGGTACATGTAGTTGTACGGTGAGAAATTCATGGATAGGTAACTAGATGAAGCTTAGATGATTATGGTTATAATATCTTTGTTATGTGAATATTTGTTTGCCTCTTATACCCATATATTTATGTATATGTGTGAAGGTTTACACCTTGATATAATCACTTATATATACAAATATTAATGGGTGTAGAGTATTTTGATGCTTTTTTATGTCTAGAGATATCCTTGCTTTGTCTATAAACTAGGTTAATTTCTATAATCCTAGAATTAAAATGAGCTTATGAAGGCATTTTCAATACACTCTGATATACACAATGTTAGGAACCTAGTGGTTTCTAATTGTGATGGATTGGGAATTGTAGGGTGAAAGCTCAAGTACGTGTGCAAACACAAGCTATTTAGACCCCCAAATTAAAACTTACAGCTTGATTGATTTTACTTTAACTTAAACTAAGTGCGGAATAGAGTAAATGCTAACGAACAAACAATAAAACTACTCTAAGCCATATTTATCAAATCACAACAGTAAAATGAAAGCTAAAAGCATGTGTTATCGAAGTGAAAACCAAAAAACTCGGCAAAAAACCTCTCCACCGCCCTCCAAGCAGTAAATCGATCTACTAGAGAATAAGTTGGAGTACTTGAATAACAAAAGACCCTCCAAGCTTAGTCCACCCCATGTACTTGAGCCCTCTAAGCTCCTGTAATCAACTAAATTAACGAAACCTTGTCTTTTCTAGCTCTTCGGATCACGCAATTCAGCCCAATTGCATCCACCAATCAAATGATTTCTTCTAATGCTTCCCAGCAGCACCAAGACCTCAGTTTATACTCAAAATGGGTGTGGTAAGTTTTTGGGCTATCAACCTCTTATGGATTTGGATATGAAGAGGTAGGAGTTGAGGAAAACCACAATGGATTGTGTAGAGGATTGTGAGTATGACAATCTCTAACTCTCAAGGGTTGTGACTAAGGCTTTCTCTCTAAAAAGCACTCCTCTCAATATAGTGTGTGTAGAGACATGGTGTATCAGATACGACAAAATAGCAAAACAGAATGTTTCACGGGTATCTCGCGAGAAGGTCTTACTCGCAAAATACTTGTAAAAACCAGCTATCACCATCTATCATGACTCTTCACATTCCAGTTATGTGCTGAACACATGGTTTCACTTTGCGGGAAGTCTTCTCGCATTGAGATGGATAGGTCTTAATCTCTAAATGTGCCACCATTTTTTTATATTAATAATTATGCTTTTTGAAAATTCCGAATGAGGGCATTTTTGTGTTCTATTGATGATGCTGTGTGGGATGCAATTGAAGTGGGCTGGACTAAGCTAGAGGCTGTCAAATCCACTTGGGATAAGGTAGCTCTTGCGGTGGCTAATGCTAATAGTAAAGCCTTGAATGCTATTTTCTGTGGTGTCCCTCTAAAAGAATTTCACGGGATTTCACATATCACTATTGCTAAGGAAGCATAGGAGATTCTGGAGACTACTTATGAAGGTGAAAGTTCAATATGTGTGTAAAACTCCCTTGAACGTTTAGACCCCAAAATACAAAAAATCAATTCAAGCTTATTGTCAAACAATTAATGTGCAGAACATGAACATAAGCCAAACACATAATTGATAAACAATTTAAGCTAAACATAATCACATCCACAACATAAAATAAATGGCAAAGATAAAGGAAGAGAGATGCAAACACAAGGACAACACTCGATGTGTTATCGAAGAGGAAACCGAAGCCCTCAGCGTAAAACCTCTCCGCCGCTCTCCAAGCGGTAAATAATCCACTAAAGAATGTAGTTGGGATACATGAACAGTAGAAGACCCTCCAAGCCTAATCTACCTAGTGTACCTAAGCCCTCCAAGCTTCTTGCTCCAATAAGGTTGCGCCGAACCTATTTCTTCTTTAGCTTACCGGATTCCGCTATACACCATAGCATTAACCAATAATCATTGGTCCCTTCCAAACTGCTTCCCTTAGTACCAAATGAACCTTTTCACAGATGTAGGTATGATGAGAAAAGGATTTGGTCAAGAACCTCTTAAGGATGTATCAATAGAAAGGAAGAGAGTAGAGGAATTTGAAGAGTCTCTTAGTGAAGATTGGGGATGAGGCAATCTTGTTTTTCTCTAGGGTTTCTCTCACAAAATTCTCTCTGGAAGCTCTCTACATTTCGTGGGTATAAGGGTCTATATATAGTGGTGTGTGTTTGGAATACAAAGAGTCAGTTTTTGCCAAACAGGGTTGGTTAGCGGCTTGTCCAATTCGCGAGTTTAAGTCGCAAGGTAACGGCCTGGCCAGCCTGGGACTTTTGTCCTATAGTGCAACAACTGGCGTGACCCTTCACCTTCCCGCATGCTTCTCACGTGCATAGTACTTGGCGGCTTGCAAGCCGCGAGTCAATCGAGAGTCCTAGCCGCAAGTCTCTACTTCTTTGCACAAAGGTGAACAATTCTTCACACTCTCTTCACACACTACCCTTACATGAATCCCACCTAAATACAGGGTTACTAAGTGCTAAATTACAAGCAAATTGGCATGGAATAAAGCCAACAAGATGGTTGATCAATTTCAACCTTACAATCTTTCCCTTTGGCTATTTCGTGACAACACTTTATAACAAACTCTAGACTTAACGCGCGAGTTGGAAACAATTGGAAAACTCACTCATACTTAACTCTAGAATCTGTGAAGCTTTTGAACCATAAGAACAAGAACTCCTGAAACACAACAACACAATAAGTTCATTGTATGCAGAAAACTTGTAATACATATGGAGCAAGCACAATGCGATCAAGCACAAAGGAATAAAGCAATAAACCATTGCAAGACCAAAACAAGCAATCACTATAAACAAGTGATTACAATGTTCATTCACACTTGGAATGAACATCTGGACATTGAAGCTGACAAACACAAGGCAAATCACTTGAATGACCAACACTCAACCAATGCATAGTACATGAAGTATATGCATCTAGGAATAAAGTCCTACAAGGGCACAAGAGTGACAGTACTTAGAAAGAAATGCATAACATTTAGTTATAAGTACTAATTTAACAAAGCACACAAGCTGCATAAAGTAAGGTACAAACTATAAAGCCTACAAAGTACAAAGAAACAAACCCTAAAAGCTTACAAAAGTAATATGGGTACAAATATAAACAGAAACCTTAAAAACCTACAAAGGTACCAGGTCCAAACATAAACTCATAAAGTAAAGAGTACTAAAAAAATGGATACAGAAATATGCTAAAGATAGACAAAAGCGATAAACAAAGGGCTGTTTGCAGAAATCTCCCCCTTTCGTTGAACTCCCCCTGCCAACATCGTCTCCCCCTTTTTGTCATGGAATGGCAAGTCCTCATCATCTTCTAGTTTTCTTTGAATTTGATCCAATTGGGCTTGGATAGTGGTGAACTTCATATCCCATCGATTGTTGAGATGGTGCAAGATGGATGTAAGTGCGAACATCTTCGTACTCAACTCATGGACAGATGCTATAATAGAGTCTAGCTTCTCGTTGACGAGGAATGAGCTAGAGCGCGAACCACTATAGGAAGCTAAAGATTCTATCTTGATTCCCTTCTTACTATGGCCAATGCTAGCGTTGAATGTGCGTATGTTGATTGGACTTGGTTTTGTACAAGGAAATTCATTTTCTAAAGGATGAAGTCCTTTAAGCTTCAAAATCCTTGAAATGAGACAGCAAAAAGGAATGCATATCCTTGACTCGGTTCGTAGAACAGTTTTGCGAAGGACATGAAAGATATAAGCACAAATGTCAATCTCTACATCAGAGATCAGATCATGAAGGAACAGTGCATGCCCGAGGTTCGTATACCCTGTACTAGATAAGGGGTATAGGTTGTGAAACATGATGATCGTAAGCATAAAATTACAAGGGAAGGTTGATCAATAACCCTTTCAAGAAGCGGTGTATTACTTTTGAAAAAGTTTTCATGATTCTGAAAGGTAGCATAGGATCTGAATTTGTTGGGATCGAACACTCCAATTGATGAACAGGTCCTTTTTTGCTCGAGGTGAGAGTTCATCAACATCAATGACATGTTCTTTCCTTTTGTTGTTTCCCCCTTTCACAGCTGATCTCTTAAATGGAGACATTTTGGCACTGCAACATGATTTATCACACACAAGAGAAACCAAACAAGACACCAAACATTATTAGCAAAGTGTCAAATTCACACCGTGGATGATGAAGAAAACCCTAAACACTTAAGATTTAGGTTCAAACCATGACAATGAGTTTGAATAAACAACCAAAACCACAAAAAGTATACAAGATAGAGAAATAACAGTAAACAAACCATCACAAACACACAATAAAACCAGAAAAACAGAAACCCATATTCGAACAAGATAAGTCACAAACCACAATAGCAACCCGAAAAACAACAAAATGCTCAAATTAGAAAGTATGAAGTGAAAAAGATAAAAACCCATACTTGTTTATTGAAGATTTGAGAAGAAATGATGTAGAAATGAAAGATTTTTAAAGAAATACTCGGAGTGTTTGTGAGAGTGAAATGGAGAAGACAGTAAACAGTCACAAAAGTACAAGGGATAAACTAAAAGGATTTTAAAACTGTCCTAAAAATGGAAAACACGGGTTTTTCGTGATTGGATTAAGTTGCCAAAAAGTCGCCAGGGTAAGCTGCGAAACACTATGAAAACAAGACTTTAAAAAAAATCTTCTAAGTGTTTTTCGCGACTAGAAGGTCTACCCGCGATATAGTCGTGAAATGAGCCGCAAAAATCTTTGTGTACCCCTCGCGACTGGACCTTCTACCCGCGAATAAGTCGCCACATTGAGTCGCGAAAATCTTTAAAATTCAAATTTTGAAAAATTTCCTAAGTATTTTTCGTGACTGAGACCTTGACTCGCCAGTGAGCCGCAAAAAGTCTCGGAGTGAGCTTGCGACTAGAGCTTGTGACTAGAGCATGCGACTGGTTCTACCCGCAATTGCAACACTGTTTTTGAAAATTTTGACATTTTTGTAAAAAAAAAAAAATAAAAAAAAAAAAACTTTTCCTAAAACAAACTAAAACACTCAAAAATCTTTTTTTGTTTGATCAATAAAGATTGAGTTTGTGAAAACACATTTAAACAAATACAATCAGACAAATGAATATGGCATTTATTGAACATAGACTTGTGTGTTGTGTGTGGATATCAAACATGAGGTAATCCTTAGTACTAGATAATGTGACTCATCTCAATTATAGAAGTATGCATATATGACCTACCACATAACCTTGAGTAAAATTCTTTAAAACTTTTCATTTGGCTCCATTTTTAACATATCATTTGATCTTTTTGAAATAACATATCTCATTGTGAGATTGATGCCTGAAATTTTGAATATTTCAACTTGATGAGTTAGCCTTTGGCTTTTTGGGCATCTAACAATTTATTTTGGTCGCTTTCCCTTTTTCTTAGTCAAATACTAGTCTGTGCGACAGGCTTTTGCAGCTTAATATCTCTTTTCATTTGGATATTTACATTTGGTGCACTCTTAAAAAAAAAAAAAAAACAATAAAATAAAAGTGGAAAGATACACAGGTCTATGCATGTCTCAAGATCAACAAAACCATTCACTAATCATTCATGACAAGGTTGAAGATCTATTTACAACAATCACAAAGATTTCAAGATTTTTTCCACAAAGATATGAGTGCATAAAAGACAAGCTAAGCTCGTTAAATGCACAAAACCATTAGTACAAAGGTACAAGGCAAAACATGCTTTGAGACAACACTTAACAAAGTTGATCAAACTTTTTATATTTTCTACTTTTTATGCGTTTTTGGATTTTTTACATAAAAGAAGAAAAGATTGATCAAAGACAGAACAACAAAGAAAAACTGACAAAAAAAATGATGACAGAAGTAAGAAGCATAATGCAAACAAAAACACAGAAAATTTATGGAAGATAGAGTTCAAGGAATGATACCAACACCAATGGTCTTACACAAGGATTCAAACCTCGGGCTATCAAGAGGTTTGGTGAATATGTCTGCCTTTTAATTGTCAATATTTATGAACTCTAGACAAACTATCTTGTCCTCTAGCAGGTCCCGAATGAAGTGATAACGGATCTCGATATGCTTTGATTTGGAGTGTTGAACTGGATTCTTTGACAAGTTTATGGCACTAGTGTTGTCATTGAACACACACATAGTGTCTTGAGAAATTCCATAGTCATGCAGTAGCATTCTCATCTATAAAAATTGTGCACAACAACTTCCTGCTGCAATGTATTCAGCTTCAACCGTTGAAAGGGATACTGAATTTTACTTTTTGCTCATCCATGAAACCAAGTTATTTCCAAGATAGAAGCACTCACCAGACGTGCTTTTCCTATCATCAATGCATCCTGCCCAGTCGGCATCTGAATATCCCGCCAAACACTCATTCAAATCTTTTGTATATCAAATCCCATAGTCAGACGTGCCATTGACATAGTGAATGATTCGCTTTACTGCTGTTAAGTGGGATTCTTTAGGAGCAGCTTGGAACCGTGCACATACCCCGACACTAAATGCAATATCTGGTCTACTTGCTGTAAGATAGAGAAGACTACCAATCATACTTCGATAAAGTGTTGGATTGATGTCAACACCGGCTGCATCTATGCTTAGTTTTGCAGAGGAGCTCATGGGAGTAGAAATATGTTTCTTAGAATCCAGGCCAAATCTTTTGACAAGATTTTTGGCATACTTTTCTTGAGAAATGAATATTCCATTTTTCCATTGTTTCACTTAAAGCCCTAGGAAGTAGTTCAACTCTCCCACCATGCTCATTTCAAATTCCCTTTTCATTTCTTCCGAAAATTCATGAGCTAGTTGATCAATTGTGGCTCCAAAAACAATATCATCCACGTACACTTAAGCGACAAGGAGGGATTTCTCATCTCGTTTAATAAACAATGTTTGATCTGCTTGACCTCTTTTGAACCCACGATCCAATAGGTAAGTGGTGAAACGATCATACCATGCTCTTGGTGCTTGCTTCAACCTATACAAAACTTTCTTCAATCTTAGCACATGACTCAAAAAGTGAGGATCTTCAAACCCCTTTGATTGCTCAACAAAGACTTATTCATTTAGAAAACCATTTAAGAAGGCACTTTTCACATCCATTTGATACAAGTTGAAATCCATGATGCATGCTATGGACAAGAGAATTCGAATAGACTCTAGTCTTGCTACCAGAGCAAACGATTCATCAAAGTCTATGCCTTCCACTTAAGTATACCCCTGAGCC
Source organism: Quercus suber (assembly GCF_002906115.3). Classification (NCBI taxonomy): domain Eukaryota; kingdom Viridiplantae; phylum Streptophyta; class Magnoliopsida; order Fagales; family Fagaceae; genus Quercus; species Quercus suber. The sequence goes on from NW_027069819.1 coordinate 104,691, forward strand.
ACCAATCTAGACTTATTTCAAACAACTTCACCATCTTCATCTGTTTTGTTCTTAAATATCCACTTAGTGCCAATCACATGTGTATCTTCAGGCCTTAGAACCAATTCCCATACATCATTTCTCACAAATTGATGTAGCTCCTGGTGCATAGACTCTACCCAATTCTCATCTTTCAGAACTTTTTCTACCTTTTTGGGTTCAAATTGAGCAAGATAACAGTTGTATGTCACATGATTAGCATTATACATTGGTCCTTTTCTCAAACGAAGTCCCTCATTTACATCAACAATAATATTACTTGATGGGTGATTGAGAGTCACTCTTGATGAAGGTTTCTTGGAAGTTGAGAGTTCCTCATCACGAGAAATTGGGGGTTAAACTTTTGGAGGCGTGAGTGGACTTGAGACTTCTTGTGTTAATCTAGTCTCTCTTCTCGATATAGAGGCTGTAGACTCCTTTCTGAGTGTTTCTTTCTCAGCATCATCACTTAGGGACATATTATCATCATCCTCATTCTTTTTGAGTTTGAGCCCCTTTCCATCATCCTTAATTTCCTTTTCTAATATGGTGTCGTCTGTGACCACATTGATTGATTCCATCACGATCTTAGTTCGCTTATTGTACACTCTATAGGCTCGGATATTTGTGGAGTAACTTAGAAATATTCCTTCATCACTCTTAGCCTTAAATTTTCTAGGATTTTCTCTGTCATTCAGAATGTAACACCTGCTCCCAAATATTCTGAAATACTTCACCTTGGGTTTTTTTTCTTTCCATATTACATATGACATCTTCTTTGTCCCTGCTTGGAAATAGATTCTGTTACAAATGTGACATGATGTGTTCACAGCTTCAGCCCAGAATCTTTGTGGTATGTTTTTGTTGAGTAGTATGACTCTTGCCATCTCTTGGATCACCTGGTTCTTTCTTTCAATCACCCCATTCTGTTGTGGAGTCTTTGGAGCTAAGAATTCCTTCTTGATACCATGCTCTTCACAAAAAGCTTCAAATTTAGCATTCTCGAATTCCTTCCCATGATCACTTTTGATTTTGACTATGGGAACTCCTTTTTCATTCTACAGTCTCTTGCATAGTCTTTGCATTTTATCACATGCTTTAGACTTCTCTCTAAGGAATTCCATCCAAGAGTACCTTGAGAAATCATCAACTACCACCATAATGTATCTTTTACGTCCTAGGCTTTCAGTTCTTATAGGCCCCATTAGATCAGCGTGAAGAAGCTCTAAACACCGTGAGGTAGCAATCACATTCACCTTGTGATGGCTTGCCTTTGTTTGTTTTCCCATTTAGGATGCTCCACATATAGTCTTCTCCACCTTTCCAAACTTTGGAAGTCCCTCAACTACCTCAAGTTTAGAGACTTTAAATACTTGTTTGAAATTTGCATGTCCAAACCTGTGATGCCAAAGTTTCAGCATATCAACACGAGCACTTCTACACAAAATAGGTGCCGTAGGAACTGCTCCATAGCAATTATCAGTAGTGCTATTTCCCTCCAAGACTTGAATTCCTTTTTCATCAATGATTATGCACCCCTTCTTTGAGAATTGGACAAGAAAGTCTTCATCACAGATCTGAGTGATGCTTAAGAGATTTTCCTTCAATCCTTTGATGTATAACACTTCTTTCAATAGAGGTAATCTTGGTATTTCAACCGTCCCTTTGCCAAGAACTTGAGCATGGCTCCCATCACCAAAAGTCACATAATCACAGGCTTTCTCTTTAAGAGTCTTAAAGAGTGATTTATCCCCTGTCATATGACGAGAACATCCACTGTCAAGATACCATAAACATGAGTTAAAAACCCTCAATGAGGTGTGCACAAACAGACAAGCATGAGACAAGCATTCTTGACCATCAAATATAACTTCATCTTTATTTTCCATGCTTCTGCCAGATTGAATTTTTTTTTTTTCAGATTATCAACCTTTTCATACAATGTTCTATTTCTTTGTTTGTACTTTTCAATCAAAGTGTTAGACTCACATAGACTATTGTGTAAGATGTGGTTCTTATTTTCAAAGTATTTCAGTATGTAAACAAACATCCTAGCATGTTTCCTAGATTTAATTAACTCTAAGAGTTCATTTTTAGAGCATCCTTCAAACATACTCATAGATTCATTATTACAAACATCTAAACCACAATTCATTAAGACCTTTTTCACAGCTGCATCCATAGCCAAGGGGTCTAGGATCGCACTCAGGTAATCAAACCATAAAGAGTGCACCCACTCTGATACCAATTGAAAGTTCAATATGTGTGTAAAACACCCTTGAACGTGTAGACCCCAAAATACAAAAAATCAATTCAAGCTTATTGTCAAACAATTAATGTGTAGAACATGAACATAAGCCAAGCACAGAATTGATAAACAATCTAAGTCAAATATAATCACATCCACAACATAAAATAAATGGCAAAGATAAAGGAAGAGAGATGCAAACACAAGGACAACACTCGATATGTTATTGAAGAGGAAACCGAAGCCTTCGGCGTAAAACCTCTTCGCCGCTTTCCAAGTGGTAAATAATCCACTAAAGAATGTATTTAGGATACATGAACAGCAGAAGACCCTCCAAGCCTAATCTACCTAGTGTACCTAAGCCCTTCAAGTTTCTTACTCCAATGAGGTTGGGCCGAACCTATTTCTTCTTTAGCTTACCAGATTCTGCTATACACCATAGCATCAACCAATAGTTATTAGTCCCTTCCAAACGGCTTCCCTTAGCACCAAATGAACCTTCTCAAAGATGTAGGTGTGATGAGAAAAGGATTTGGTCAAGAACCTCTCAAGAATGTATCAATAGAGAGGAAGAGAGTAGAGGAATTTGAAGAGTCTCTTAGTGAAGAATGGGGATGAGGCAATCTTGTTTTTCTCTAGGGTTTCTCTCACAAAATTCTCTCTGGAAGCTCTCTGCATTTCGTGGGTATAAGGGTCTATATATAGTGGTGTGTGTTTAGAATACGAAGAGTCAGTTTTTGCCAAACAGGGCTGGTTGGCGGCTTGGCCTCGCAGCTTGTCCAAGTCGCGAGGTAACGGCCTTGCCAGCTTGGGACTTTTGTCTTGTAATGCGACAGCTGGCGTGACCCTTCACCTTCCCGCATGCTTCTCACGTGCACAGTATTTGGCGGCTTGCAAGCCACGAGCCCTAGCCGTGAATCTTTGCTTCTTTGCACAAAGGTGAACAATTCTTGACACTCTCTTCAGACACTACCCTTACATGAATCCCACCTAAATACAGGGTTACTAAATGCTAAATTACAAACAAATTGACATGGAATAAAGCCAACAAGATAGTTAATAAATTTCAACCTTACAAAAGGAACAAAGGAAGTGAAAGACACTAAACTACAGATGTTGACCACTCGCTTTGAGGAGCTCAAGATGAGCGAAGATGAGTCATTTTACTCTTTTTATTGTAAGTTGAACGAGGTGGGTTTCAGCAAATTCAATTTGGGAGAAAAGACGAAGGATTCTAAAATTATAAGGAAGATCCTTCGGTCACTACCGGAAAGTTTTCGTGCCAAAGTAATAGCTATTGAAGAGAGTAAAGATCTTGACGACATTAAAGTTCAAGAGCTGATTGGTTCTTTGCAGACATATGAATTGTCACTGCCTATGCAGAAGAAGGGCAAATCTCTCGCTCTTAAGACAATTGATGAGAGAGCGATGTCTCATGATTCTTCGAAAGAAGATGCTGTAGATAAAGATGTGGCACATCTTGTGAAAAACTTCTGGAAGTTCTTAAAACTTAAGAATAGTGGAAAACCTGGTGACAAAGGGAAATTTCAAAATTCCGAGAAGGAGAAAAGGAAATTCTGAAGGAAAGATAGTAGAGAATCCCAATCTTCATAGGGAATCACATGCTTTGAATGCAACGGACACGGACACTTCAAGAAAGAATGTCTTAACTGTTTGAAATCAAAAGGGAAGGTCGATGCCACTACTCTAAGTGACTCAGATTCATCAAATTCTGATTTGGAGGAAAGTTGTGATGAAGAAGGAATCTATTCCGCATTCATGACCATTGCACATGTGGAATCCTCAAATGATTTTGGTACACTTATGAAGGAGCTTGGTGAGCACTCTGATTTGGAGTCTATTGGAATAGTTGAAGAATCTGATGATGAGGAAGTTGGAGAAGCAGTGGGACTACAGGAGACATACAATTCACTCCTTGAGAAGACCGGTGAATATGCTAAGGTGGCTAACGCAACCATTAAAAAGATGAAGAGGGTCGAGGAAGACTACAAAATTCTTCTAGTGCAATACAAAGAGACTAAATGTGAAGTGGAGAAAATGAATGGAGAGCTGTTAGAAGCTTACTCAAAAATTCGATTCCTTGAGCATGAAGTGCTTCAAGTAAATGCTAAGGTAGACCATGTTTGCTCCAAGAAACTTAATGAAGTGCTTGCTCATCAAAAATCAGTCTCGGATAAGTCCGGAATGGGATATACCGGAGGGAGTAGCTCATCAACCAATGTCACCAAAGAAGTGAGGTTTGTGAAGGCCAAAGTGCCAATTGTAGAAAAGTTTATTCCTGATAAAGTTAAGACTGAAAAGAAGAAAAATGTGACTGATCAACAGGTGTTCAAAAAAGTTCGTAATTCATTAAAAGCCAAAAATGAAGCTAGAGGAAGATCACTTCCAAGATTACAACGGGGTCTTAGAACGAATCATATTTGTCACTATTACGGATTGCAAGGACATACTAGACCCAATTGTCATAAGTTGAGAGCGTTAAACAATGCAGATGATCAATGCCTTCACAAATTGCTTAGAAAGCTTCATAAAGAGGTTTGATAGTCCTAACTTTTGTACCCAATCCGTCAAGGATATCACCCCAAATGCATGTGACATGTGGGTGACAAAGGGTACTCATGCATAAGCATCATAACATGTCCATGCATCAATTCTTCCTATGCTTTGTGATTATGTTTGGTTGTATGCATTTTGCTTCTGAGTTTTGAATTGTTGTTTGTTTATTTTTTTCATTTTAAAATGTTTTTACATTCTTTTTTATCAATATTTTCTTACTTTTATGTCAAAAATCCAAAAACACATAAAAAGTAGAAAATCCAAAAAGTTTGATCAACTTTGTTGAGTGTTGTCTCAAAGCATGTTTTACCTTGTACCTTTGTACTAATGGATTTATGCATCTACGAGCTTAACTTGTCTCATATGCACTCATATCTATGTGGGAGAAATCTTGAAATCTATGTGATTGCTGTAAATAGATCTTCAACCTTGTCATGAATAATTAATGAATGGTTTTGTTGATCTTGAGATATGCATAGACTTGTGTCTATTTATCTTCCCACTCTTTATTTTGTTGTTTTTGCTTAAAGAGCTCACCAAATGTAAATCTCCAAATAAAAGGAGATATTGAGCTGCAAAAACCTGTCGCACATACTAGTATTTGACTAGGAAAAAGGGAAAGTGACCAAAATAAAATGTATGATGCCCAAAAAGCCAAAGGCTAACTCATCAATTTGAAATATTGAAAATTTCAGGCATCGATCTCACAATAAGATGTTTTGATTCAAAATGATCAAATGATATAATGTATATGGAGCCAAATGAAAAGTTTCAAAGAAATATACTCAAGTTTATGTGGGAGGTCATATATGCATATGTCTATAATTGATATGGATCACATTATCTAGTGCTAGTTGTATATGCCTTGGTTGAATTGATCATTGAAGCTACATTTTAGACTAAGGACTATCTCATTTTTTTATACCCACACACAACACACTAGTCTATGTTCAATGATTGCCATATTCATTTGTGTGATTGTACTTGTTTAAATGTGTTTTCACAAGCTCAATCTTTGTTGATCAAACACAAAAAGATTTTTGAATGTTTTAGCTTGTTTTTGGAAAGAATTTTTTTTTTTACAAAAATGTCAAAAATTTCAAAAACAGTATTGCCCTATTTTGGCGACTCAGTCGCAGGTTAGGCCAGTCGCATACCCCAGTCATGAGCTCACTTCGAGATTTTTCGCGACTTACTGGCGAGTCAAGATCTCAGTCGCGAAAAATACTTAGAAAAATTTTCAAAATTTGAGTCTTTTATGTTTTTCGCGGCTTAGTGTGGCGACTTGTTCGCGGGTGGAAGGTCCAGTCGCGAGTGGTACACAGAGATTTTCGCGGCTCCCCTGGCGACTGTTTCGTAGGTAGACCTTCCAGTCACGAAAAAAACTTAGAAAATTTTTCAGGAATCTTAACTTCTATATGTTTCGCGGCTTACCTGGCAATTGATTGGCGACTTAATCCAATAACGAAAAATGCATGTTTTGCGTTTTAAAGACAGTATTTCAAAAACTTTACTGTTTTCCCTCGAATTTTTGTGACTGTTCATTGTCTTCCCCTTTTCTCTCTCTCAAACACTCTATGTCTCTCTTGAAAAAGCTTCCATTTTTGCATCATGTCTACTCCAATCATGAAGAAAAAGGTATGTGTTTTCTCTTTCTCACTTCATTGTACTTGATTTGAGCATCTTTTTCTTGTTTTGTGAGGTGTTTTTGAGTTTTTGTAATATAATGGGTTCAAATTTGGTTTGGGTTAATGTTTGTTGAGATTTGATGTTTTTGTCTTGGCTATACTCTGTTTCTAGTATTCTAAACATGTGTATTATCATGTTTTAGTTTATTAGAGGTGATAGCTTGTTATTTCTCTTACCCATGTTGTTTTTGGTTTGGATTTATCGGTTTTTTTTTTCTCTGTGTGTGGGTTTGGCTTGTTCTATATGGTTGTTATGATCTTTATTTACTAAAGATAGTATGATGCTTCTGCCTTGTGATTACTATCTGCTCTGAGTTGGTTTGATCATCTCATTCTCATGAGGTCATTTCCCATTGTCATATGTTTTGGTTTGGTTTAATCTGGTTTTCACTGCTTCGGTTCAACTGATTTTTACTTGTTGAAGTATGTGGTTGGGTTTGTGCTCTAAAGAGCTCTTGGTTGTTTAAACTATGCTCTTTGTCACAATATGATATGTATTATATTGTTAATATAGTGTTATATCCGTTTATGATCTGTGATACCTCTTTTACTTTTTGAATCTCTACTGTTTATGGCCCAAATGATGATAACAAACAATTTTTTTTCTTAACTGTTACTAATGTTTGAATTTCATCCATTGTACTATGTCTTGTTGTGGCCTTTTTCTGCTTGATTACAGACGGCTCCCACACCTTCAAAGAAGAAAACTGTTGTAAAAAAGGCTGAAGGCTGAAAATGGACAATACTCTGTTTAGGGCTGTCCAGCATTTTGAAAGATACAGAGATTCTTTTATGAAGGGAACTATTATCCAGGAGACGTTTGTGGATCTACGTGACTTGAAAGATACCTTCATTCCAGAATGTTTTGAAGGCAGAGGATGGGAGAAGTTACTAGGTGACCTACCAGTTGTGTGTAAACCTTTGATAAGGGAGTTTTATGCAAATGTGATCATCAGAGAAGATGAGTTGAACTGCTGGATTAGAGGACATGAGTTCACCATAGATGCTCATGATATTGATGAGTCTCTAGGGCTTGAGGGATGAGAAGATCATGAGTTCACCAACTACAAAGACAAGATGCTATCTTTAGACACTATCCAGGCTTGGATTGGTGGTGTTAAAGAAAAGAGACGTCTCAACACTACTAACTTTCCTACTGACATGAGGTGTCTGACCACCATAATGATGTACAACCTGTATCCAATAAGGAAGATGACTACACTGACAAATGCCAGAGCAATCTTTCTCATAGAGTTTAAGGAGAAAACTTTCATTGATATCAGCTCTCACATATTTGACACTATTGTGGAAGAGAGCAGACCCACCTCTAGGCCCAAGCTGATCTTTCTTAGTCTTCTTATGAGATTGTTTAGAGAAAAAAGAGTTGTAATCCCTCTAGATATCAGTCCCATGGCTCCTCTATCAGCCATAAACAAGTTAACCCTCACAAGGATACAAGTCCATCTTCAGGTGATGATGAGGAGGGTGACCAAGGAGAAAGGGATCCTATGGAAACTGAAGTAGAAGCTATAGGACAATCAATTACACCCAGAAACAGAAGCAAGAGGAGTAGAGCCTCAACCTCATCAACTGCACCTCCAAATGCACTCCAAATCATCCTGGAGAGAATTGATGGACTCAGAGAAGTTCAGAATGAGCATACTGAAAGGATGGCAGCAATTCAAGATCAGCTAAATGTTCATTCAGCCAAGTTTGACAACCTTAACTCCCAACAGTAACCCTTTGGCCATTTCGGTCAAAAAGGGGGAGAATTCTTAAGGGGGCAGCTCTTAAGGGGGAGTGTCATTTTGAGAGGGAGCATGTTTCAAACAATGTTTTTCTTTATGTTTAATTCTTTATGTTGAATACCTTTTGATACACTATGGTTAATATGTTGTTTTATGGTTTAAAACTCATGGTCTTTATTATTTAATGATGTTTATTCAGTGTTAATTTACTGTTTTGTACTCATGTTACTTTTGTAAGATTTTAGGGTTTGTTTTTATGCATATTTGTAGGCCTTTATGGTTTGTACCGTGCTTATGCAGCCTTTATGCTTTATTGCTTTGTACTTCTAGCTAAATATTATGCATTTTCTTTAAGTACTCTCACTCTTGTGCCCTTGTAGGATTTTATTCCTAGATGCATATACTTCATGTATTGTGCATTGGTTGAGTGTTGGTCATTCAAGTGATTTGCTTTGTGCTTATCAGCTTGAATGTCCGAATGTTCATTCCAAGTGAGAATGAGCATTATGGTCACTATCTTACAGTGATTGCTTGTTTTGTCAAGCCATGATTTGTTACTTTATTCCATTTTGCTTAATCAAATTGTGCTTGCTCCATATACATTATGAGTTTTCTGCATATAATGAACTTATTGTGTTATTGTGTTTCAAGAGATGTTTTGGTCTTATGGTTCAAGAGCTTCACAGATTCTAGAATTACGTGTGAGTGAGTTTTCCAACTGTTCCCAACTCACACGTTAAGTCTAGAGCTTGTTGTAGGGTTTTGTCACAGAATAGCCAATGGGGGAGATTGTAAGGTTGAATTTAATCAACAATCTTGTTGGTTTTATTCCGTACCAAATTTGCTTATATTTTAGCAATTAGTAACCCTGTATTTAGGTGGGAATCTTGTAAGGGTAGTGAGTGAGAGAGTGTGAAGAAATGCTCAAGATTGTGCAAAGAAACAGGGACTCGCGACTGGATCTCGCAGGTGGCTCGCAGCTTGCAAGCCGCCAGAAGTTGCACACTTGCCAAGGATGGCAGAAACTAAAGAGTCACGCCAGCTATTGCACTACAGGACAAAAGTCTCAGGCTGGCCAGGCCATTACCTTATGGCTTGAACTCATGGCTCAACCCAGTCGCGAGATCAAGTTGCCAGAACACCTTGTTTGGGAAAAATTGACTCTTTGCATTCTATTCTCACCCTAGTATAAACTCTCCTCATTCTTACAAAATGTAGAGAGCTTCCAGAGAGAATTTTGAGAAAGAAATCCTAGAGAAAAACAAGATTGCCTCATCCACAATCTTCACAAAGAGACTCTTCAAATTCCTCTACTCTCTTCCTCTTCATTGATACATCCTTGAGAGGTTCTTGATCAAATTCTTTCCTCACTATACCCACGTCTGTGAGAAGGTTTTTTTTGTGCTAAGGGAACCAATTTGGAAGGGACCAACGATTATTGGTTAATACTATGGTTTATAGCAGAATCCAGTAAGTTATAAAAGAAAAAAGTTCGGCGCAACCTTGTTAGAGTAAAAAACTTAGAGGGCTTAGGTACTTTGGTAGATTAGGGTTGGAGGGTCTATTGCTGTTCATGTATTCTAACTACATTTTCTAGAGGATTATTGACCGCTTGGAGGGCGACAGAGAGGTTTTACATCGAGGGCTTTGGTTTCCTCTTCGATAGCATATCGTGTGTTGTCCTTGTATTTCATCTCTCTTCCCTTTATTTTTACCATCTAATTACTGCAGTGATTGTGATTATTTATGGTTTAGATTGTTTATCAATTCTGTTTTAAGCTTGTTATCATTTTCCGCACATACATTGTTTGATATAAAGCTTGAATTGGTAATTTGTTGTTTGGGGGTTTAAACGTTCATAGTGTTTTCAACACTATTTGAACTTTCAATGATGATTTAAGCATGTATTTAGTCTCTTACCCATAGGATTAAGCGTGTATTAGTGAGATTAGTTTGAAATATGTGATGATATGCTTTTGTATTCATGGGTATGAGTTGAATTAGTGTTTGAATGTTGATGTTGATGTCTTTTGTCTATTTATTCAGCCCCTTTTGGAAATTCATACATGTACATGTTGATTTAGGGAATATTCTTGGTACATGTAGTTGTACGGTGAGAAATTCATGGATAGGTAACTAGATGAAGCTTAGATGATTATGGCTATAATATCTTTGTTATGTGAATATTTGTTTGCCTCTTATACCCATATATTTATGTATATGTGTGAAGGTTTGCACCTTGATATACTCATTTATATATACAAATATTCATAGGTGTAGAGTATTTTGATGCTTTTTTATTTCTATAGATATCCTTGCTTTGTCTATAAACTAGGTTAATTTCTATAATCCTAGAATTTAAATGAGCTTATGAAGGCATTTTCTATACACTCTGATATACACAATGTTAGGAACCTAGTGGTTCCTAATTGTGATGGATTGGGAATTGTAGGGTGAAAGCTCAAAAATGTGTGCAAACACGAGCTATTTAGACCCCCAAATTAAAACTTACAGCTCAATTGATTTTACTTTAACTTAAACTAAGTGCGGAATAGAGTAAATGCTAGCGAACAAACAATAAAACTACTGTAAGCCATATTTATCAAATCACAGTGGTAAAATGAAAGCTAAAAGAGTATGGAAGAAGAATGCAAACACAAGATAACATGGCATGTGTTATCGAAGAGGAAACCGAAAAACTCGGTGAAAAATCTATCCACCGCCCTCCAAGCGATAAATTGATCCACTAGAGAATAAGTTGGAGTACTTGAATAACAAAAGACCCTCCAAGCCTAGTCTACCCCATGTACTTGAGCCCTCTAAGCTCCTGCAATCAACTGACTTAATGAGACCTTGTCTTCTCTAGCTCTCCGGATCATGTAATTCAGCCCGATTGCATCCACCAATCAAATGGCTTCTTCCAATGCTTTCCAGCAGCACCAAGACCTCACTTTATACTCAAAATGGGTGTGGTAAGTTTTTGGGCTATCAACCTCTCAAGGATTTGAATATGGAGAGGTAGGAGTTGAGGAAAACCACAATGAATTGTATAGAGGATTGTGGGTATGATAATCTCTAACTCTCAAGGGTTGTGACTAGGGTTTTCTCTCTGAAAAGCACTCCTCTCAATATAGTGTGTGTAGATACATAGTGTATAAGATACAACAAAATAGCAAAACAGAATGTTTCATGGGTGTCTCGCGTGAAGGCCTTACCCACGAAAACCAGCTGTCACCATCTATCATGACTCTTCATATTCTAGTCATGTGCTGAGCACATGGTTTCACTTTGTGGGAAGTCTTCTCGCGAGCTACCCATGAAAATTCTTTGGATCTTCAATTTTTCTTGATTATTCACACTCTCTCTCACACATGGCCCATACAATGAAATCCCACAAATAATACAAGGTACATAAGATTGAACAAAATTACAATCAAATTTGGCACAAAATTAAAGCCAACACAAAATAGTTGTAAATCACAACTTTACAATCTCCTCATTTGGCTATTCTGTGACAAAACCCCTAAAACAGACTCTAGACTTAAACGTGAGTGTGTGAACAATGGTAAAGCTTACTCACACCTAATCTAAAAGCTGTGAAGCACTTGAACAAAGACACCTGTATCCTGAAACACTCGCACACAAACAAAACTTTCATTAAGTTTATGAAAAGTTGAATACGCAGTACATATATGAGCAAGTAAAATGTGATCATGGTAATAAACAATATATAACCAATTAAGCATATCTTGATCAAACCAGAACAGTCATAAAAGAATGACCACAATGAACATTTAGCTAGTAAATGATTATTAGGACACGCAATGCAATTAAGAGCAATGCAAAAATCAATTGCATGTCCAACACACAACCAATGCAAAATAAGAAAGTATTTGCATCAAGGATACAAGATCCAACAAGGGCATAAGTGTGTAGTACTAAAGATGGTGTATGCATTAATCTAAAAGTACTTAAGATGCTACAAAGCAAAGATACAAAATACAAAGTACTGAAAATAAACTGAGAGTTTTAAACCAAAGTACTTAAAAGCTTTAAAAGAAAGCAATGTAAATAAAAAAGAAGTAGAATATCTAATATCTAATGTTAGGCTAGGCTTTGCTTGCTCTTTAGGTCTTGTTCTCTATTGCTCCCCCTTTGATCTAGCTCTTTCTCCCCCTATCATTACACTTCCCCTATTATTAACCATCTCCGCCTTTTTGTCATGGAATAGCTAGTCTTCATCTTCCTCTAGGTTCCTTTGAATTTGATCCAATTGAGTTTGGAGAGACGTGAACTTTATGTCAAAATGAATATGTTGGAAGTGCATGATGGTTGCCAGTCTAGATAGCTTAGTGCTGATCTCTTGGATAGATTACATAATGTTGTCCACTTTTCATCATAGGTATATGAGCTAGAGCTTGAACTACCATGAAGAGCATGACTCTCTTGCTTGGTGCCCTTTCATGCGTGACTGATACTGGCATTAAGAGTGTGGATGTTGATTGGACTTGGCTGTGGGTACAAATATTCATCTTCTAACGGATGCACGCCTTTGAGCTCCAAAATTTTTGAGATAAGGCGGCAGAAAGGAAGGCAGTTCCTTGAAGCAGTCCTCTTAGCTGTTTTACTCAAAATGGGAAAGATATGAGAGAAAATATCAATCTCTTCATCATTAATCAGATCGTGAAGGAACAAAGCCTGACCAAGATTCATGTTCCCGATACTTGATAGAGGGCAGAGATTGTGAAACATGATCGTTGTGAGTAGCCTCAGTTTGGGAGATAAGGATGCAACACTTACTGATTTCCCATTGGAAAAAAACTCCAAGGTGACTCCTAAAGTTTCTTGAAGCACTTCCTCTTACAGATTCAAGTCATCATATGCCAGTGGCTTTGGAAACATCGGACAGTTGATGTGCAAGATATCAGCAAGGTAGGTAGGTGTCACTGTGAAACTCTTTCCTCTAACCCAAGATTTTAGCTCATCCCCTTTAGAAATGGCATTTGCATAGAATTCTTTCACCATTTTTTTGTATGTATCATCAAGGTTGGTAAGAAGGTAGTTCCAATCCTTGGTGGCAAACCATTTGGGGATGCTTGTCTCAAGAAGAGACGCTTGGTCAACAGCCCTTTCAACTAACAAATGAGCATCTTTGAAATAGCTCTCATAGGCTTGAAATGCAGCATATGATCTGGACTTGTCGAGATCATAAAACTTTATCGATGATCGAGTCTTCTTTGACTTTGGGGAGAAGTTTTCAACAACAATCACAGGTTCTTTTCCTTTGCTATCACTTACTTTTACAGCTGATTTCTTAAGTGAAGACATCTGGAAAAATAGACACAAAAACAAAGGAACAAGTGCAAAAAAACAAAACAAGAACACAAACTTGATTAGTACCAAGTTAATCCATAAAACACACAACTAATGATCAAAACATGATAAACAAGTATAATCATGGTAATCCCCAAAGTTTGGTACTCATTAGAGTCCAAAAAAAACACCAAAATGCCATTTGGGCATTTTATCAAACACTTAGTATGCACCTATAAAACTAACATGTAAGCAATACATGCACATGAGTGAATCTTACCTAAATACATGTTAAAATGCCACAATTGGCTGACACAAACACAAACAAATAAAATGGGACAAAGCCCAATCAAAAAATTGAAAAAAATGTCACAAAATTTAAAGTTCCCAACCCTTTTTCAAAAATAAACCCAACTTAAGAAAACCGAGAATCTAAGGCATAATCTAAGTAAATAGAGAGAAAAGTATAAACATACCTTAGAGATGATTTTGAAACGATTGCACTTGAGATTTGGTTGGGTTTTTTAGTGAAATTAGGTTTTGGGTTGTTTGAGGCTTGAGGGAGGCAAAGTGAGGGAAATAATTGAGTTTGAAAAACTGTCTACATCAGCCCTTTAAAACTGAAAACACGCGTTTTTCGCGGGTTAACTTCTCGTGAAGTTACTCACAAAAAATGCCTCTGTAGCACAAAACTTTTCACAAGTAGACTTTACTTGCGAAATAGTCAGTTTTGCCTAAATTTTGTGTTTGCATATTTTGCCTTAACCCATTTTCACAGGAAGAGCTTAGTCACAAGCTTCTCGCAAAAATGCTTCTAAATGAGTTTTTGATGAAAAACATGAAAAATGCAATTTGAACAAAAACTCAAAACACAAAATTATAAAAACACTTTCAAAAACATATAAAAGACTAAAAAATCTTTTTGGGTTTGATCGACAACCAATTAAGTATACATATCACATTTAAATATGTACAATCACACAAATGAAATAAGCATTCATTGAATAAAAGTCTTGAATGTTGTGTGTGAGTATCAAATTTGGAATAGTCCTTAGTCCAAAGTGAAGCTTCAATGATCAATTTAATCAAGTCATACACAACTAGTACTAAGTCAAGTGGTCTATCTCAGTTATAGAAATGAACATATATGACCTCCCACAAGAAAATGATTACATATCTTTGAAGTTTTTCATTTGGCTTCTTTACAATTCATACCATTTTATCATTTCTGATCTTTAAATCTCCTTTTTGAGATTGATGCTTGAAATTTTTGATATTTCATTTTTGTGAGTAAGCCTTTAGCTTTTTGGGCACCATACATTTAAATATAAGTCAATTTCCCTTTTTCCTTGTCAAATACTAGTATGTGCGACAACTTTTGCAGCTCATTATGTCTTTTCAAGATTTGACATTTGATGAGCTATAAGGTAAAAACATAAAAGTGTGGGAATATATATAGGCACAAGTCTATGCAGATATCAAAACCATCAAGACTATTGACTAGTCATTTATGACAAGCTTGAAAATCAATTTACAATAATCACACATAGATTTCAAGATTTTTCCCCACAAAGATAAATGTGCATACATAACAAGCTAAGCTCATAAATACACTATGCCATTAGTACGAAGGTACTAGGCCAAACTCATATGTGATATACACAACACGAGCAATCAAAATTTTTGGAAATTTTTCAATTTTTATGGGTTTTTGAATTTTTCAACACACTAAAAAACAGAACATGTAAAATAAGATCAACAAAACAAACTAGAAAAGAAACATGCTAAAAGGAGAAACATAAATAAATAACCAACCAAAGTCACAGCATGTAGGAAGAATTGATGCATGGACATGGTCTAATGCTTATGCATGTGTACCCTTCTTCACCCACACAGCACGTGTGTTTAGGGTGATTTCCCTAGAGGATTGGGTACCAAAGCTGTGATTCTCAAACCTTTGGCTGAAGATTGCCAAACAAGAAGTGATGGTATCTATTATCTTAATCACATCACCAAAACCAGAATCAACTTCTCACCCTTTTGATTGCTTGGCGTCCTAATTCCCTTTTCCTTGTCCTCTTAGCCTTTGAGAATCTGCTTTCTTCAATGCGTAAAGTTTATATCAATTAGGTATTGTGTGTCCTCGAACTCCACAATGGTGGCAATAGTGTTGAACTTGAGGACCCTCTCTGAGACTTCGAAAGACACTCCCTTTAGCCTTGGGTTTGGCCACAAATGGGTTTTGATGCATTGTTAAAACCTTCTAAATAGGTTCATTTGGCTTCTTCTCCACTTTTACATTTTCAACACTTGGAGTCACAACCATTGGTTCCTTGGCCTTAACAAACTTCATCTCCTTGGACACATTGGCACTTGAACTACTCTCTTCAAAATATCCTAAGCCACTTTTGTTTAAAAAAAAATAAATAAAAATAAATAAAAGGCTTTTGATGTGCAAGCACTTCATCAAGTTTCTTGGAGGCAATGCGCTCCACTTTGGCATTAGCTTGAATCACTTCAAGCTTAAGAAAATTAATCTTTGAGTAGGTCTCGATTAGTTCTCCATTTAGTACCTCAACTTCACACTTCGTTTCCTTGTACCTCACTAGTATGCTCTGGTAGTCTTGTTCAGCTTTCTTTATTTTTCTGATTGCTGCCTTAGCCATTCTAGCATACTCTCTGGCTTTCTCAAGAAGAGAATTATAATATTCTTGCAATTCCTTGGTTCCTTCATCTTCATCATCAGATTCTTCCCCAATTCCCACAGACTCTACTTCGATGTGCTCACCGAGTTCTTCCACTAGAAAGCTCAAATCTTCCGATGACTCCACAGGAGCAATGGCCATAAATGCGAAGTAGTTTCCTTCTCCATCACAAATTTCTTCCTAATCGGAATTTGAACCATTTGAGTCATTAAGGGTAGTTTCAAAAACTTTACCCTTTGCATTCAAATATGTGGGGCATTCTTTCTTCACATGCCCATGCCCTTTGCACTCAAAGCACGTGACCATTTAAGATGGTGAGGAATCTCTTGAATCTTTCTTTGTCCTTCTTGAAATTTGAGAATTTTCCCTTCTCAAAAGACTTTCCATCTCTCTCGAACTTTAGGAACTTACAAAAGTTCTTAACAAGGTACGCCACATCCTTTTTAACCTCATCCTTATCTGAGGAGTCTTGAGCTTCCACTCTCTCATTAACTATCTTAAGAGTAAGAGATTTGCTCTTCCTTTAAGATGGTAGAAATAGCTCATAGGTTTGAAGAGAACCGATGAGTTCTTGAATTTTAATCTCATCAAGGTCTTCGCTATCTTCGATGGCAGTGATCTTTGCATGAAAGCTCTCCGACAATGATCGTAGTATCTTCCTCACAATCTTGGAGTCCTCCATTTTTTCTCCCAAGTTGAATTTTCCAATCACCACTTCATTTAGCTTCCCACAGAATGAGTCGAATGACTCGTCTTCACTCATTTTCAGCTCCTTGAAGTGTGTGGTAAGAATTTGCAACTTGGTGTCCTTAATTGTTTTAGTGCATTCATAGGTCATCTCCAAGATTTGCCATGCCTCCTTGGCAATTGTAACATGAGAGATCCTGTGAAATTCATCAGGAGAAACACCATAGAAAATGGCATTTAAAGCCTTGCCATTAGCGTTAACTACCGCAAGGGCTGCCTTATCCCATGTGGATTTGGCAGCCTCCACCCTAGTCCATCCTATCTTGACAATGTCGCAAACACTATGATTAATAGAACAAAGGAATGCCCTCATACAGACTTTCCAAAATGCATAATTTCTCCCATTAAAGTATGAAGGAGCATTGAGCGATTGAGATCGATCCATCTTAATAAAAAGGGTCTAGGATCACACTAAGGTAATGAAACCACAACAAGTGCACCCGCTCCGACACCAATTGAAAGCTCGAATATGTGTGAAAACACAAGAGCTCCTTAGACCCCCAAGTTAAAGCTTATGGCTCAGTTAATTTTACTCTAACTTAAACTAAGTGCGGAATAAAGTAAATACGAGCGAACAAACAATAAAACTACTCTAAGCCATATTTATCAAATCACAGTAGTAAAATGAAAACTAAAAGAGTAGGGAAGAAGAATGCAAACACAAGATAACATGAAAATGTGTTATCGAAAAGGAAACCGAAGAACTCGGTGAAAAACGTCTCTGCCACCCTCCAAGCGGTAAATCAATCCACTAGAGAATAAGTTGGAGTACACGAATAACAAAAGACCCTCAAAGCCTAGTCTACCCCATGTACTCAAGCCCTCCAAACTCTTGCTACCAAATGACTTAACAAAGCTTTGTCTTCTCTAGCTCTCCAGATCACGCAATTCAGCCCAATTGTATCCACCAAACAAATGACTTCTTCCAATACTTCCCAGCAGCGCCAAGACCTCACTTTACACTCAGAATGGGTGTGGTAAGTGTTTGGGCTATCAACCTCTCAGGGATTTGGATATTGAGAGGTAGGAGTTGAGGAAAACTACAATGGATTTTGTAGAGGATTGTGTAGAGGATTGTGGGTATGACAATCTCTAACTCTCAAGGGTTGCGGCTAGGGTTTTCTCTCTGAAAAACACTCCTCCCAATATCTGGGTAAAGTGAGTACATATGGTGTGTGTAGAGACATGGTTTATCAGATATGACAACATAGCAAAACAAAATGTTTCGTGAGTATCTCATGAGAAGGCCTTACCCACGAAATACTCGCGAAAACCAGTTGTCACCATCTATCATGACTCTTCGCATTCTAGTCATGTGCTGAGCACATGGCTTCACTTCGTGGGAAGTCTTCTCAAGAGTTACCCACGAAAGCTCCTTTAATCTTCAATTTGACTTAAGTCTTCTAACTCTCTCTCATACACAACTCATACAAAGAAATCCCACAAATAATACAAGGTACATAAGATTTAACAAAATTACAATCAAATTTGGCTCGGAATTAAAGTCAACACAAAATAGTTGTAAATCACAACTTTACATAGGGGAATGTAAGAGAATTATAGAAAAATTGACTTAATTCAAGGTAGTCACCCTCTATAGAGAAATATTAAGAGAGAGAGAGAGAGAGAGAGAGAGAGAGGAAATGCACTAAGCAATCAATTGGTTTATTCTTCAATGAATAGAAATGTAACTGCAAGTAAGTTTTTTTTTTTTTTTTTGATAAACAAAGATATCTAACAAGACCTCACTTTACACTCAGAATGGGTGTGGTAAGTGTTTGGGCTATCAACCTCTCAGGGATTTGGATATTGAGAGGTAGGAGTTGAGGAAAACTACAATGGATTTTGTAGAGGATTGTGTAGAGGATTGTGGGTATGACAATCTCTAACTCTCAAGGGTTGCGGCTAGGGTTTTCTCTCTGAAAAACACTCCTCCCAATATCTGGGTAAAGTGAGTACATATGGTGTGTGTAGAGACATGGTTTATCAGATATGACAACATAGCAAAACAAAATGTTTCGTGAGTATCTCATGAGAAGGCCTTACCCACGAAATACTCGCGAAAACCAGTTGTCACCATCTGTCATGACTCTTCGCATTCTAGTCATGTGCTGAGCACATGGCTTCACTTCGTGGGAAGTCTTCTCAAGAGTTACCCACGAAAGCTCCTTTAATCTTCAATTTGACTTAAGTCTTCTAACTCTCTCTCATACACAACTCATACAAAGAAATCCCACAAATAATACAAGGTACATAAGATTTAACAAAATTACAATCAAATTTGGCTCGGAATTAAAGTCAACACAAAATAGTTGTAAATCACAACTTTACATAGGGGAATGTAAGAGAATTATAGAAAAATTGACTTAATTCAAGGTAGTCACCCTCTATAGAGAAATATTAAGAGAGAGAGAGAGAGAGAGAGAGAGAGGAAATGCACTAAGCAATCAATTGGTTTATTCTTCAATGAATAGAAATGTAACTGCAAGTAAGTTTTTTTTTTTTTTTTTGATAAACAAAGATATCTAGACTTCTTTGAGTATCTAACTATTCCCTGGGACATGTGCAGTCCCCCATCCCACACACACCAGATTATTACAGGGAAGAATCCCATGGGAGTGGCCCTATGTAGGTATTTATAAAACCATAAAATTATTATATTAGCCCACATGGCCCTATCCTAATGGTTCTATTATTCCTAATGTCCATTAATAATTCCAACATGTGTTAAATAAGATTAACATGCTTGAAATTATAACTAACTAAATGCAACATTACAACAATTATTATCTAAATACCTATAGGGATTCCTAACACACAACTACATATTGACAAGGGTATAGAGTTACTCAAAGTGTGTAGATATTTGCTTGTTTAAATAAATTTGTCCATATTGATGTGTGATTAACTTATTTATCCTTGCTCCATTATTTAAATTCCAAAAGCTTGATACTGAGATATATGGTTATATGGATATTGAGTTAGTTATAAAATAAATAAAAATGTGAACTTTCCTTTAATTCATATATGCTTGTTTTAGATTTCATTAATCCTTGTATGATTTCTCATATGGGTGGAGGTGTTTAGATACTAACTTTTAGTTAGCATCACACAACACATTCCGCCCAAGATTAAAAGACTTGACTCCAACAAACACTCCAAAAATGTTTTTAAAAAGGATTTTTTTCAAGTGCTTTTTCAAGTAAGCTTTTCAAGCATTGCTAAAGGAAGGGATTTTTCCAAACAAAGAATGAAAAACTCATCTCCAAAGATTCCAAATAAATTTCCAAGTAAAGCTTTTAAATTTGATTTCAAATACGGGAGAAATTATTAGGTCCACCAAGAGGACTGATGACGTACGTGGTCCTCGCTGACCTCCCAACCAATAACATACTGTTATTTAGACAAATGTGACATCATCTGATAATTTTTATTTTTATTCCTTGTACTAATTAGGAAGCTCACACATATATTTGTATAGATGTCATCATCTCATTCGTCAGAGAGGACCACATCAACAGTCCTCCTTGTGTAAATAATAATTTCTCTGAAGATAGAGTCTTTGCTTGTTCCACTTTCCAAAAATCATCATTCAAAGATCCTTAAAGTATCAATTTTCCTTGAAAATGGATTGTAAAAAGCTATGGATTTTTAATCTCAAAAATAATTTCTTTTAAAAATGAATATTTTTTCCTAATAGACACAATAATTCATCTTTGGAAATGATCTTTCTACATGAAATATTATTTTTTTTCAAAAATAATTGTTCACCCTTTAGGTTTTTTCTACCAAAATATTATATATTGGCTTTCCATGTGGCTCATTGTCAATATATTATACTGTCCTCATGTAAGATCACGTCACTTACCCATCATTCTACTAAAAACTTCCACCTATTTAAAATTGCTAAGTCAGTTTATGATAAAAATAAAATTTTAAACAAAAACCGAGTTCCTTTTTAAATTGAGTCAGTAAGTTTAAATAGATAAGAGTCTTTTAATATAATGGTAGATAAGTAATATGGTCCACCATGAAGACCGCATAATTTATTCTCATTGTGAGGACTACTACAATTTGTTCTTTCATCACCTGATCTATAGCTTTTTTGTTTTTTTATGTGCGCACTTTGAACTTTGTTGATTATAGTTTCTTATATTTTAAACTATTTTTTTCAATTAACTTAGGCAATGCATATCCATTAGCAAAATTATTCTGTATTCTTCTGTCTATAAAAGTCAACGATTCCTAGTATTGATTGCTTATACAGAGCTTTCACATTATATATGCAGATGACAATAATACTAGGGGGCGGGTTTAGGGAAAAACCTGCAGCATATATATAAAATTAATTTTTAACTATTTTAAAAACAAGAATAACTGAATAACTCATATGTGTACTTTAATATAAAAAGAGGAAAATACAATTTGCCAAGGAGTGCAAACATCATATAGTTAGATCTGTATCTTTTATTATTATTATTATTATATTTTTGTTCTCTTTTAGATAGCACACTTCTTCTAGACAGAATGATCTAAAAGTGACAGATTTATTTCTCTATCAAAAAATATATTGAGAGAGAGAGAAAGTGACATGTCCATATTTGACGATGAGAAATCCAAGCCGTCCAGAA
Source organism: Quercus suber (assembly GCF_002906115.3). NCBI lineage: Eukaryota > Viridiplantae > Streptophyta > Magnoliopsida > Fagales > Fagaceae > Quercus > Quercus suber. The sequence goes on from NW_027069819.1 coordinate 126,366, forward strand.
CTGCCAAAGATGATGCTTAGTTCATGCCACATGCACTATAATTAAAGGAGCTCCATTTGATTCTTAGTTCACGCCACTTGTTTTCACGAAGTCAACATAATTAATTAAGAAATATTTGTAGATTTTAGTTAGCTTAACTAGTAAAGTATCTAATGATTGTATAAAAAATGAGAAATATTATGTCTACAACATTTTTACAACAAATCCTAAGTGGCAGATTGTTACTGGTTGTTATTGTCGAGGGAAAAAAGTAATCTTAATGTTAGGTTCAAATTTGAACCAATAACAACTAACCACTTGTAATTTGTTGTAAAAATGTTGTAAAAATGTTATAGGCGTAGCATCTCTCATAAAAGATTTTGGGTTCAATCCAAATGTACACCAAAAATTAATTGGTGTATTAGTCTGATAATAAAGAGCTATCATCAGAAGCAAATGCGATAAGTTGAAACTCTCTCTTAAACCAAAAAAAAAAAAAGGAATTTTTTTTTTTTGAGAAACCGGCCAAGAAGGCTACTCTAATTAAAATATGAAAAACCCGACAAATAACAATTATACAAGTCCAAAGGAACAGACTCCATCCAAACCAATAAATGACAAGACAACTTAGCTCTCTTAGCCTAGGCATCAGCTAAAACATTACCTTGCCTACACACAAGAGAAAGAAAAGCTCTAAAGGGAGCTAGCAAACAACAAAATGTCTTGAATAATATGACCACAAGCCGAATGTAATAAAAGTCTATTTTACTAATAGCACGAATGGAAGACTTCGAGTCACCCTCAAAGACAACATTACGAAGACCAAGTTCCCGAACAAAATGAACCGCACGCCTAGCTGCCAAAGTTTCAAGAGTAAAAACAGAGTTTAGAATGGGAATTTGCTCAGCTAAAGCTACAACCACCTCCCCATGTTCATTCTGAACAGCCATGCCAATACATGCTGCTTTTAAATCCTCAAAGATCGCCCCATCAAAATTTGCCTTCACAAAACCTGCATCAAGAGGCTTCCACTGAGGTCTCCATGCACGAACCTTCTTGCTAGGACAACGACGAACCTACTGGAAATTCTGCAAGTGACGACGCGCAATGCCAGCAACCTTATTCAATGGCTAGACCACCTCACCAACTCACACTTTATTCTGGAAATTCCAGATAGCCCAGCAAGTCATCGCAAAGACTTCAAAATTCAGCAAGGAGCTAAACACTAACTCGAGCAGGTCCCTAAACAAGCTGACCCAGGAAAATTCAGAAGGTAAAGAAGCAAAACAGGAACCCCACACAGAACTAATACCCTCACAAGACCATAAGGCATGAAAAATCGATTCCTCCCCTACACGACAGAGGCTACAGACTGAAGATGGAACAATCCGACGCTTATGTAAATTAAGTGAAAATTCAATATGGGTATGAAACACCCTTGAACGTTTAGACCCCCAGAAACAAAATACCAATTCAAGCTTTATATCAAACAATCAATGTGCGGAATATGATAACAAGCTTATAACAGAATTGATAAAACAATCTAAGCCAAATATAAACACATCCACAGCAGTAAATATAAGGCAAAGATAAAGGAAAGAGAGATGCAAACACACGGACAACACACGATGTGTTATCGAAGAGGAAACCGAAGTCCTCGGCGTAAAACCTCTCCGCCGCCCTCCAAGCGGTCAAATAATCCACTAAAGAATGTAGTTGGGATACATGAACAGCAGAAGACCCTCCAAGCCTAATCTACCCAAGTACCTAAGCCCTCTAAACTTCTTGCTCCAACGAGGTTACACCGAACCTATTTCTTCTTTAGCTTCCCGGATTCCGCTACTTGACCATAGCATCAACCAATGTATATTGGTTCCTTTCCAAACTGCTTCCCAAAGCACCAAATGGACCTTCTCACAGACGTGGGTGTGGTGAGATAAGAGTTTGGTAAATGACCTCTCAAGGGTATGACAATGGAGAGGAAGAGAGTAGAGGAATTTGTATAATCTCTTTAGATGAAGATTGGGGATGAATCAATCTTGTATTTCTCTAGGGTTTTCTCTCACAAAATTCTCTCTGGAAGCTCTCTCAATATGATGGGTATAAGGGTGTATATATAGTAGGGTGAGAAGGGAATGCAAAATGTCAGTTTTTGCCAAACAGGGTAAGTTGGCGACTTGATCTCGCGGCTTGGCCAAGTCGCGAAATCAAGTCGCGACGTAACGGCCTGGCCAGACTAGAACTTTTGTCCTGTAGCGTGACAGCTGGCGCGACCCTTCCGCTTCCCAGTGTGCCTCTCACGTGCCTGCCTTTCGCGGCTTGCCAGTCGCGAACCACCCGCGAGACTCTGTTTTTCTTGCACACTCTTAAGCTTTTCTTCACATCTTCTCACACACTACCCTTACAATTTTTCCACCTAAATACAGGGTTTCTAAGTGCTAAATTACAAGCAAATTGATCACGGAATAAAGCCAATTAAATGGTTGATTAGATTCAACCTTACATTAAGCATAGACAGGATGGAATTTGTGCAAGCTCGCCAAAGGAAGAATTTCAACTTGTTTGGAACATTTAACTTCCAAAGACTGTTCGAGAATTTCTTCTGCCCAGCTATGTCCAAAGATGAAGCAACATCATTATTATGTAGATCACATAACAAGTGATAACCCAAACGAACCTAAAACATGCCATTCTAGGAATGAGGCCAAACCAAAAAAATCCTCCTGAGCAAAATGACAAACCGGGATGGACTTAATCTGCTGTGCTTCAAAAGGTATGAAAATAAAGTCCACCAAACTTGTATTCCACCATCTTGAATCACTATCAATCAACTGGTCCACTATGGCCATCTCTGAAAACACCGAAACCGAGGAAAGAACTCTGCCTGAATGATTACCAAGGAGCCAAGAGTCCTTAAAAATATTTACCAAGGTCCCATCACCTATCCTCCAATGGGCACCCAACAATATCACCTTTCGAGCTTTAAGAATACTCTTCCAAGCATAAGACCCCAAACCAGCCTTGGCATCAAAAATGGATCCCGTGGGAAAATATTTAGCCTTAAACACTCTATAAAATTGTGAATTTGTGTCATGAACCAACCTCCAAACCTGCTTTGCTAACATGGCCTCATTAAACTTACCCGACTCCCTAAAACCAAGGCCTCCTTTCGATTTTGGTTGACAAAAGACATCCCACTTTTTCCAATGTATCTTCCTACGATCACCCCATTGACCCCACCAAAATTTTCTAATCATAGCTTCAATGTCATTACAAAGACCCACAGGAAGTTTAAAACAACTCATAGCAAAAGTGGGAATGGCTTGCACAACCGCTTTTAGTAACACTTCCCTACCCACTTGAGAAAGTAATTTTTCCTTCCACCACTAAAGCTTACCCCAAATCCTTTCTTTAATATAATTAAGGCTGGCCCTTCTATTCTTCCCCACCACAGCAAGAAGCCCCAAATAACGTTCATGTTCCTTAAACTCATGAACATCAAGTAGATTTTTAATGGCATTTTTTGACAAGAGAGAGGCAAAATTATTAAAGAACAGAGTGGTCTTACCAATATTAATCTTCTGACCCGAAGCAAGCTCATACTTCTTTAAAATATTTTGAATAATCTGGACCTCCTTAAGTTCGGCTCTACGAAAAAGGAGAGTATCATCCGTAAAAAATAAATGAGATATTTGAGGACCATTGAGACAAAGGGAAAAGCCTTTAATATCACCTACTGCCACAACTTATTGGATTAAGCCATTAAGACCTTCAGACACCAAAATTAATAAATAAGGAGACAAAGGATCGCCTTGTCTAAGTCCCCTAGTAGGTTTAATGTCACCATAAGGTTCCCCATTCACTAGGATAGAGTAAGAAACATAATTGATACATCCATAAATCAAATGAATCCAACGATCCTCAAAACCCATCTTCTCCATAAGCCGACACAAGAAAATCCATTCTACATGATCATACACCTTACTCATATATAGCTTCATAGCCATAAAACCTAATTTGCCCACCTTTTTATGCTTCATATGATGGAGAGATTCAAAAGCTACAAGAAATTATTAGAAATCGTCTTATCGGACTAGAAAGCACTTTGGGAATCAAAAAAATAATAACTGGTAAAAATTTCTTTAACCTATTTGCCAAAACCTTAGACACAAGCTTATACAAGATATTACATAAGGCAATAGGGCAAAACTCCGTAATGTGTTGAGGGCACTTTACTTTAGGAATTAAAGAAATATAAGTATGATTTAAAGATGGATAGGTAGTACCCAAATTAAGCCAAGTCAGAACTACTTGCGCCACATCCACCTCAATCTTCTCCCAATAGTGTTGGTAAAAAATATGAGGCGTTCTGTCAGTTCCATGAGCCTTTAAAGGCGACATCTATTTTAATGCCAAATAAACCTCACTTTTGGTGAACTCCGCCAACAAAAATTGGTTCATCTCATGCGTCACAACCCGTGGAGTAGCAGTAAGGACTTCGTCCATCTTGCTAGTAGCGAGGTCATCTAACCAAAATAAGGAAGAGAAATAATCCACAAACATTGTGGCAATCTGATGCTCCCCCTCGCACCAACTACCATCAACCCTTTTAAGTTTCAAGATCTCATTCTGCCTATAACGATTTGAAGCCCTACTATAAAAAAATAAAAAAAAATAAAAAAAAAATTTTGAGTTTTGATCACCATCCTTCAGCCACGCTATCTTAGCCCTTTGCTGTCATAATTTCTACTCTTGAATCAACAAAGTCCACAATTCCTCCCTAGAGATAAGATCAGATCTGATTGACTCCCCTTGTTATGCACAGCCTTAGCTTCAACTTCCTTCAGATTTTTTTGGACAATAGCAAGCTGTTTTATAATGTTACCGAAAGAATTTCTACTCCAAAGCTTCAAACCTGCCTAACACCTCTCCAAATTTGTGTTTACCGTAGCTATTGGAGACTTACAGCCCTAGACCAAATCCCAAACCCCCTCTACAATTGTTAGAACATATATGTTTTCACTTGTTTAAGAACATATGTCACTTATTTATGTGAATTGGCTAATCCTTTGACAAAATGCACTCTACTTGTAATTGGGTAGTTCTAGGTGTTTTTAATACTTCAAGAAACAATGTTTCAAGGTCAAGTGTTGAAGTCATCAAGTCTGTCCAAGAGAAAGCAAGCTGAAGTGCAAAGTTTTTAAAGCTCGACACCTACTCAACAGCTACCTCGACACCTACTATCTGTCGAGATTTAAAAATTCAGATTTCCAATCTGATTTTCTTGGGATCCGTGAATATGTTTTTGGGCCTTCTTTTCTTCTAACCCTAAACATATAGAAGGATTATTTTAAGAGCCGTCAAGGGTGACACAAGTTGCATTATCATTGAGCAATCTCTGTTCAAGCAAATTGTGATCAACAGACGAAGTTCTTGACCTAGTTCATCTTCCATCAAGAAGTTGCTGTGTATTTGCACCATAGGGTTTTGTAACCAAGCATCTTCCTGCTATTCATCATAAAGGATGAACTGAAGAACTTTGCAGCCAACCATTCTTCCTCAGTTGGTGTTCTGAAGTCGCGTATTTGGATCCGCGCATTGGTTAGTCACGTACTTGGGAGCCGTGCATCAAAGGTGGAGACTGTCACTACAGATCAAGTCCAATTGGGTATTGGGGTAAGGGTTCAATTGTAGGTTGGTAAGGTACTTGGGATTCCTTTACTTGTAACTGCTTGATTTGATAATAGTGGAGTTTCGGGAGTGGTGACTTTAAAATCACCCGATGGGGTTTTTGCCGTTAGGGTTTTCCCCATTCGTAAACAAATCACCGTGTTATTTATTTTCCGCTGCATATTTAGTTTTTGGTGATTTTTTTGTGCTTCCATAAAATTGCATGATTAATTGGTTAATTAATTACTTGGCTAAATTAATTAATTAGGGTTAATCACAATGGGTCATTCAGATTGTGACCTATCAACAATCATATGGCAGCTCTCATCTTGCAACCAAACTTGTTTAGTTCGCCAAGGTTTATGATGCCAAATAGGAATACCCAAGGGATGAATAAAAATTGGCTTATGATCAGAACACCCACACTCTAAATGGGAAACCTTTGAAGTTGGAAATAAAGCCACCCAATCACCATTCGCAATCGCTCTATCAAGTATTTCCCATACCGTATCGCCACCCATAACATTCTTGTGCAAGGTGAATTTATTACCAATAAAACCATGATCCCGGAACCCACACTCATCAATCACATCTCTAAATTCTTGCATCTGAGCTATTGGATGAGGCTGCCCACCCACCTTCTCATGAGAGTTAAGAATCTTGTTAAAATCCCCCGCACATAACCAAGGAAAATTAAATTGGCCATTCGAACTATGGAGGAGGTTCCAAGAAATATAACGATTTGAAGTTTCAAGAACTCCATAAAACCTAGTGAACCACCAAGTATTATCCCTACCTTCATTAATAATGGCATCCACATGATTGAGAGAAGAAGATACCACCCTAAGTTGAATATCCACCCTCAATAAAAGCACCAGACCACCCCCCCCCCCCTGATTTACCTTGGAAACAACATGCAACCCCCCTCAATAAAAGCACCAGACCCCCCCCCCCCCCCTGATTTACCTTGGAAACAACATGCATATTCCCAAAATTCAAATTCTTCAAAAAAAATTTTAGCCTTGCCTCAACCAACCATGTTTCGGCTATAAACACAACTACAGGATCTTATGCCCAAATTAAATCACCGAGCTCTTGAAGTGTCTAAGGGTTCCCAAGCCCATAACAGTTCCAATAAAGAAGACTCATGGCTCTTGGCAGAGCTGGATACCAGCCTCCGCCATTAACAAATCACCACCCTTGTCTTTTCAAGAAACTGCTCTCCCTTTCCTTGGTAACCCGTCAAAAGCATTCATTTCACTAGTTCGTTTTACTGAAGCCTCGCTAAAATCAATTTAGATGAATAAGTTAGAAGCCATTCTTGCTATCATTTTCCGTCTTGTAGGAACCACTTTACCACCCAACGAAAGAGAACCTGAATCAGAAACATCACCAAAAACAACTATAGAGGTGTTAGGTACAGAAAGACAATTAATTTTTGTATCACAAGGATTAGTAGAAGGAGCCAAATCACTCCTCATGTCCTGTCTGAAAGGAGTAACCACAGCAAGCCAAGCACTTGTAAGGACATCACCATCATATGTGTCAAAGCAAGAAAGACCACGATCAATCTCACAAATTTGATTTTCAAAAAACAACCCCCTGTACAACCAGAGACAAAGGAATTAAACTAGGAATCTTTATTGAACCTAAGCCACTTGTTTTAGGGGTTTCCTCACCACCCTCCCATAACTGAGATTCATCTCTATCTAGTAAGCCCGATGGAGACTTCATACCCTCCCCATTGTTTGAGACGTTTAGGGGCTGCACTTGGATTGCTGCCTGAGGGGCAAAATGAACAAGCATGAAAACCGGATTAGTACGCACCTCCTTAGAACGTGAAACCCTAGCCAATTTCTTCTTTCTGACCTCGTAAAACCTAGGTACTACCACCATTGATCGCTTGGGATTTGGAGTAAAGGAAGCCCGCAACCATGGACCATACTCTTGATCACTATGAGTTAAGCAGCCACACCAATAACAAATATTTGGCAATCTTTCATACTGGAAGTTAACCCACACGTCACTCCCATCCTCCAGAGATAAAACTCTACCACGGCATAACGGAAGAGATATATCAATAGAAACCCTTACATGCATAAAATTACCTCCTTCCATCTCATCAGTAAAGGTAGTGCAATCAACAACTCCAACCATGTCACAAATCTCTTCCACAACCCTTCGATTCATATAATGGAATGGGATATCATGGATTTGAACCCTAATTGTGGTCCATGTAAAAATCAAATCACGAACCCGCAAACTGTTTGTAAACCTCTGCAACACCACTTAAGTGCTTATCGAAGTTCCAAGGTTCACTCAAAAAAATCTTCTCAACTTCCTTCTTATTATCAAAGACAAACAGAATGATATTATCACCCATGTTTCGAAGTTTAAATCCATTCACTACTCTCCATAAAGGACTAAAAGTCCTAATAACAACATCGATATTCAGGGCTTGATTTGTCAAAAACTTGGTGGCAATAAAGAATTCCATCGAGCTCTGCTCCTTATTCAGACTTACCTTTCCCCCTTCCCTATCATTCAACGACATATTACTCCAATGTTTTGTAAGACACTCCATGGCTTAGTCGAAAAAACTCCCAATGTCAAAAAAAACTACCAAAACTATCCAACAACGCACAGCCTAACTTCCTAATAAAATATTAGCAACCACGAGTACTACAACAACAAAAAAACCACACCGCCTAAAGGTAACCAAGTTACCCTAGGAACAACAATCCTATCAGAGAAGGAACAAACTTCTATCACCTACGACAGATTTGGAAGCCCAAACTGCCCTAACGCAGAAATATTTTATTTGTTAGTTGGTCTTAATATTCTTTGTATCCCAGTACTCTCCTCAAGTTGGAGCATGAATATTAAACTTGTCATTGAGGTGATGAAATTGATCTTTACCAAGAGACTTGGTGAATAAGTCAGCAATTCGATGAGCAAAAGCAATATGAGAATTTCATATTAGTCTGGCTTGAATCTTTTCACAAATAAGGTGGCAATCCAGTTCAACATGTTTGGTGTGCTAATGGAGGATGAGATTAGTAGCAATTAAAATTCCCAGTCTATAAAAGCAAAAGCAAGTATACTAGTGTAGAATTCCCAGATTTTTTTCTTCTCATCTTTTTTTTTTTTTTAATTGGAATTTTCTTCTTATATATGTTTATTTGTTATTAAAATAATAAATAAATTATATAACATTATTGTAGGGATAGAAGGCCTGGAATGTATATTGGGTCGTGGGCCTTGTCTGAAGACAAGTAGACGTTAGGGAATAAGTACAAATTAGTGAGTTATGTAAGGTTCTGGCCATGAGGTTTTGGGAAGGTAGTTCAAGGAAGAATGCCTCCTCAGTTTGGCAAAGCAGAGGTCAAAAGGCTTGATCTACTACCAAGGGCAATACTACAAACGATTCTGCTGGTATGGATAAGCATCAGGAGGGAATAAGACAAAGGGAAGCTAAGAAATATCTAAGAGAAAGCTGCTACCACAGCATTAAAAGCTCTGCAACTAACTCTCTGGCCACATTAATGTGAAAGTGATACATGAACAGTGATATTCAACCTTACAACTACCGCCAAAGACTTCAGGAAAGAGCTAATGGGACAAGGATCAAAGTTAGCATCTACACGTGGAGGGTGGAGGTGAAGCAAAATAGGGGAATATAAGGAAGAAAGACCCCATTACAAAGGGGACATCTCAGAATCTGTAGAAAAAAGACTGTAGGAACAAGAATTGAAATTGTAATCAAGTTTAAGAGAGATATATATGAGAGCTATTCTCCTCAGACACCCCCCTACAATTATAAATATAATAAATTACTAGTAGACCTGATAAAAATATACTATTATATATCATATAATCTATATATATATATAATATAATTAACATGTAATTCGTTAGTATTTTTATTTTTATTTTAGAATACTAAGCGTTTTTAGCACATACACATGCGAGGAGAGGATAGAAGGTCTTAAAAAAACTAACAATAATGTATATCCAAAATGGCCTAACTCTTGGATATATAGCACAAGTTTAAAACCTCTTTAGTATTAAAATTTAAGTAATTTTTTGTTTACTATTTAACATTCTTTGATTTATTAGTATTTTTTATCTTAGTCATTATACTTAATAATGGATGATAATTTATTTTGAAAATCTAGGTTTATGGCCAAATTAAAAACTATTAACTTATTCTTTTTGTCAATATTGTCTTTTGATTGTTTAATTTTAATAGATATGTTTTTTTAGCACATATTGAGTTATAAAATATTTAACGTGTATAATGAATTGTATTTACAATATTATTTAAGACTACTATGCATACTATGAATATAATTGATATATACATCAAAGTCACACACACCCAAAAAAATTCTCTCAAATGGCTAAGTAGTAGTAGAGCCAGAGTTAGAGCCGCTGCACATAGCCAACAATAGACCCACCCCATCTAACTCCAAGTCTTGACTCTGTCTCTATAAAGAAATAAAAAAGATTATTTTTTGTTTTGTCCCTCCAAATATAAATTTCTAAATCCACCATTGATCAAATACAATATTGTGCTTCAGCAACATCAAAAACCTTGTGATCAAAAATTGAGCAAATGTAACAAAAATATTTTTTGCAAGTTGTTAGAACATATATGACACTTGTTAGAACATATGTTTTTGTAAATTGGCTAATCCTTTAACAAAACACATTTTACTTGTAATTTGGTAGATCTAGGATGGGTCTAATACTTCAAGAACAAGAGTTCAAGGCTAGTATTGAAGCTATACAAAATTGTCCAAGATACAAGTGAAGAAAGTGTTGTTCATTAAAATTCGACAGATATTATCTATCGAGGTTTAATGCGTGTGCTCAACAGCAACTCGACAGAAACAATATCTATCAAGAATTACGAAATTCATATTTCTAGATCTGTTTTCAAGCATATCCAAGTGAATTTATGTAGGGTCTCTTTTCTCATAACCCTAGATATATATAAGAATTATTTTAAAAGCCATCACAAAAGGAATCAAAGCATCCCTTCATGCATTGTGTGACCGAAGACAAAAGTTAACCTAGTTCATCTTTTCATTGAAAAATCTATTGCATCTGTGTGCCAAGGATTTTGTAACTAAGGAGCTTTTTGGTCTTCATCATTTAGATGAACTGAACAACTTTGCAGCCAACACCTTCCTCAAGTTGGTATGTTAATCACGTACTGGGATTCGTACAAAGGAGTAAGTTGCATACTAGATCTATGCATCAATTGGTTAGTCACATACTTGAAGCCGTGCATTGAAAGGAGAGATTGTCACTACATTACAAGTCCAATTGTGTATTGGGATACTGGGATTCTTTTACTTGTAATTGCTTGTTTTGATAATAGTGTATTCTCGGAAGTGATGACCTTAAATTCACCTGGTGGGATTTTGCCTTGGTGGTTTTCTCCATTCGTAAACAAATCACCCATGTCAAATTTAATTTCTGCTGCATTTAGTAATTTGGTGATTTGTTTTTGCTACCATGCTTATTGCAAATAATTGAATCTAATTAATTTCACTTAATTAAATTAATTGGTTAAGTTATCAAAGGGGTCAATACATTCTTGGTCTATCACAAGATAATTTTTTGTTTGAAAAAAATTTATGTCATTCATCGGCTTTCCATGTGGCTCATAGTGAGGACTACTACAATCTAAAAGTTGTTCTTCCATCACCTGATATATTTTTATGTGAGCACTTTGAACTATATTGATTATCGTATCTTATATTTTAAACTATTTTTTTTAGTTAACTCGTGCAATGCATAGCTATTAGCAAAATTATTCTATAATTTCATTTCTGTCTACAAAAGTCAACGATTCCTAGCTAGTATTGATAGTTTAAATAGAGCTTTCACGTATATATTGTTTAAGTCATTATATTTGGCGATGAGGATCGTGACAAGTTGGAGTTTGTTTAATGAGTGACTGCTACGCCGTCCAGAACACGCCACATGCACTATAATTAAAGGAGCTCCATTGGAGACGCTCACTTGCAGTAGTTAAATTAAAGTCGAAAGAGAGAAACAGACACAGAAAAAATGAGAATCCAACAGCAACAGCAACAAGTAACTGATGTAGTACCATCATTAACATGGGGTGGAGATAGCCACCGTGTAGCAGCCATTAATCTGGAGGAAAGCCCTAATAGTTCTGACAAACATGATCATGAGGACTCTCAGGTCTCTCTCATTTGACCCTCTTTTCTTTCTTTCTTAATTAGCTATATATTTTCTATCTTTAAATTGCTTGGTTCTATATGTTTGGATAAATTATCTTGTTAGAATCAAGATTTGAGTATAATATATATGATGTTCCAGAAACCTAGGTGGAGAAAGTTCTTATCATTTGTAGGTCCTGGATTTCTTGTCTCCATGGCTTATATTGACCCAGGCAGCAGTGAGTCTCTCTCTCTCTCTCTCTCTCTCTCTCTCTCTCTGTGTGTTTGTGTGCATGTGTGTATTTTACGAAGTAATATCATTTTTACCATGTCGCAGTGGAAACTGATCTGCAAACTGGAGCAAGTTACACATTTGAGGTAAATCAAATAGGCAAAAAAATGGAACTATTACACAAAATATGATGGAAGAGAGAATGAAAACAAGAGCGTTATTTAATTATTATTTTAACGCATGCAGATATATTATAGGTTTAATTACTTTCAAGTACTTTCTAAGAAATTATTTTTACTTGTTTTAGAAGTTTTAATTTTATTACTTCTTGTTAAAAAGAGAGGAGATATGGATTGTTAAGATTAATATAATTTCAAATAATAATGTATTTTTTGGTGCATTCACACATGAAATTTTCTTTTTTCCATTTGTTACTTTTAGTTTCAATTTTTGTTAAAGCAACTAAACTTTTGCAATAATGTCATATTTCAAATGAATTATTTCTTATATAAATTCATTTTACATGAATGATTAGTGCACTACCTATAGATTTATACATGAATTTAAGTATATGAATAATACTACATACACAAACTATTTTACAATATTTTTACAAACTGATATTGTAGCAAACTTCTTACTAGTTTTCATTTCATCATTTATGCCCATTATTAACATTACTTTTACATTTATCAATAATCATTCACCACATCAGCAACTTGTAATTTTTTTTTCGTAAATAATTTGTATCTTTAATATTACTCTTAAGTACATTTACCCCAATAAGATATGACAATAAATTAATACTTTGACATAAATACAAAATTTTGTTGGGATGAAAAGTTTAAATGAAAAGTATTTCATTTTCTATCAAAGAAGACAAATCATGGCCCAAATTTAAAGTACAATAACTTATTTAGGTTCAGACTTTACTAAAGTATACTTTTGGCCTTTAAAGTTTGAGATTGTTTTCATTTTGACCATTTTTGTTTTAAATTGTCATTTGACTCTTCATAATTCAATTTTCAAATTGGCCCTCTAAGTTTCAAAATTTTAATTCAAAATGAAAATTTTGAAATGGAAATGACCAAAATGATAACAACATGAAACTTTAAGCACCAAAAATGTACTAAAGCATGAAGAGCCAAAATAATTAGAAATTAGTTTAAGGGAGAAATGCTAATCATGGTAGTGCTATTTTCTATTTTCAGCTACTATGGGTGGTACTTATTGGGTTTACCTTTGCGCTCATAATTCAATCGCTAGCTGCAAATCTTGGTGTAAGCACTGGTAAGATGCACAGCAAACCAATTCTACACCAAAATATAGCCAATTGATAAAAGTTATTATCGTTTCTGCCACAAATTTTTTTTTTATTCTACTAGTATGTAATCAAGCTAAGTATTTGTTTGCATATCTCCACAGGCAAACACCTTTCAGAATTATGTAAGTTTGAGTACCCAAAATATGTGAAGTATTGCCTATGGTTGCTTGCTGAGTTTGCCGTCATATGCGCTGATATACCCGAAGGTAAAACAATAAAATTTACTTAAAAAAAAAAAAAAAAAAAGGATATCTTTACATTCATGCGTTTACTAGCCTTATCATTCTTGAATTTTCCTCTCATCCATGTCTCCTTGTTCATATTCAAATTAAGGGAAGAATGACACTTCAAATAAACAAGCAACAACACAATATAGACCTTGTTATCAATAAACTTTTTAATTTTCCTATTCGTGGCAGTGATTGGAACAGCTTTTGCACTAAATATATTATTCCACATTCCAATCTGGGCTGGAGTTCTCATCACTGGTTTAAGCACTCTCTTATTTCTTGGCCTGCAGAGATACGGGGTAATTTATTCATTAATTATTTAAAGTTTCCAGTGGCATAATTTAAGAATCTTTTCTGCTCAATTAATTATTTAATAAATTTGAGTTTTTATTATTATTATTATTATTTTTTTTTTTGGTGGAAAAGGAAGTGAATTAAAAGAAATTAACTAGAGGACAACAAAAGGTTCATGATAACACGTGAAAAAGAACAGACAGAAGGTTCACGCAATGCCCGCAACTCATCTAAGAAACTGGTAGTTGTTTCTAGAGAATCCACCGATTATCACTGAATCATCACGAATAATTCATACTACGGTGTTTAGTTTTTATGCTCTACTATATATTCACATACTTTGTATAATATTTTTATGCCAATTATCAATTATCAACGTGCGTTTATGTCTTGCCGTCATTATTATTATTATTTTTTTAATTGAGTATAATATTCTTATGACCAACTATCAACTACTAAACGTACGTTATTTGGCCATTTAAATTTTTAAGAAATTTGTATAATATTGTTATGCTCAGCTATCTACCTACGCCAGCAAAAACAAAACAAAACAAGACTACGTGAGTTGTGTGATAGTTACATGTCATTACATAGTTTGTAAGTTGTAAGTAATCGGATTCATATAATATATAGTCGATCTATTGACTCAGTCGCTAGCTTTAGAATCCATGCATTCACACTTCATAATCATACATTATATCTTATTGTATATTGTAATCCTACTGAAAGTTTAATAATTTTAAGGTTTAAACATTCTGTGGCTATCAATACAATTCAAAAGACTTTACGTTAATTGACTCCAACGAAACTCAATCTCCTTCATTCCCGAGTTATGAATTAATAATTAATAATATATATGTATGTATGTATTTTACTGTTTGTTTGCAAAGACAATTATGTTTGACTTTATTCTCTCTTTTTATATATATATATATATATATAGTTTGCAAAGACAATTATGTTTGACTTTATTCTCTCTTTTTATATATATATATATATATATTTTTTTTTTTTTCCTTCTCGTTGTGTTCCACATCATTGTTTAATTAGATACTGGTTATCTCTCAAAAAAAAAGTACTAGGTAAGTAGTTAGTGTATTTTATTTTATTTTATTTTTTAATTGTGTCGATAATGCCCTGTGCCTTTTTAATTTGCTGCTCCACCGATTCTTGTTGTTAAAGTCAAACAAGTAACCACTGGATACATTGGTCCAGATGGAACCTTTTCATGCACTTCAGCAATTATAGTTCTGTGGATTATTTGTATAGTTTCTAATTTCTAACCAAATTCAAAAAAATAAAAAGTCAAAAAAATTAGACCGTGGATTTTTATTCCAAAAAAATGCGTGGTGTCAACCTGAGCTAATTTCTTAGAGATCAAAAAGTTGAATTTCATTTCTCTTTTCAATTTTCAGTTTCCACATTAATTTTAAGAAAATGTTAAAGGTTCTACAAATTTAATTACTTAAAATTTACAAACTAATGTAATAATGAATTTGATTTGTCAAATTCAAGCACCTATTAAATAAATTTTGAATTTTTTTTTTTTAAATAAGTGACATAGCAGTTTATATGTTCTACTCTATACAGTAAATTGTAGTATCTCTAATGTTACTCTTAGTTTTAACTTTTAATGTTAAAAAAATTTTGTGAGTGGGCAGGTTAGGAAGCTGGAGATGCTGATATCAGTGCTAATAATGGTAATGGCTGCATGTTTCTTTGGGGAAATGAATTACGTAAAGCCTCCCGCGGCTGCTGTGGTAAAGGGATTGTTTGTACCTAAGCTCAGTGGCCAAGGAGCCATTGGAAGTGCCATAGCCCTTTGGGGTTCCATTATCGTGCCGTACATGATTTCCTGCCTCATTAAATATCCTTGCTTATTGTTTCTTTTCTTTTTTTTTTTCTTTTTTTTTTTTTTGGTAAGATTGCTTATTGTTTCATACCTATTTCTTTTCTTCTTTCTAATTGTTTGTCTTATTACATTTCGATCTTTCTCATCAATAGGCACAATCTCTTTTTCTACTCGGCTCTTGTGCTATCCAGAAAAGTACCACGTTCTGTCAGTGCCATCAATGTAAGAAACTATATATATATATATATATATACATCTATATATAGATAGAGAGAGAGAGAGTTAAATGTGCAGTATCCCTATTATCACAAGAGGCAGAGCCAAGGGGAAGGGGGGAGGGGGCTTAGTACTATGAGAAAAAACAAAACAACACCTCATGTAAACCAAAAATTGCACCGTATTAACTCAAAAAAATATTCAGCGAAGGAAAAAAAACTCAAAAAAAGAAAAAGAAAAAGCAACTGACACATGGTAAAAAGATTAACATGGCGTCAAAACATTTTCACTACAAATCTTACGTAAGAAGCTAATACCGGTGAGTATAGAAATAATGTCAGCAATGAGTCTAAATTACAACAACAGTTTTCCACCAAAAATTTATTGTAAAAATATTGTAAACATAACATTACTCCAATAAAAAAAGAAAAAACAAAATGCTATCTTACATGAAATAAAAGTTAAAAACATATCACCTTTTGCTTTCATGGTGATAAATGTTAGAAAAAAAACTTTATATATATCATAAACAAAAATTCACAACAGTTTCACAATATTTTTAAATTCATTTATAATTTCATACATGGGCCGATTTTAATATGTGGCCACTATAATCTGTAATTTAATTTTTGTGAAATTTTTGTGAAAGCAATTTTAGTTGGATCCCACCTTTCATTATTCTCTCATTCACGACAACTTTTACTTTATCTTTTTTTTTTTTTTTTTTGGGGGTGGAGGGCGGGGAGCTCAAAGCATTTTAATTAGCAGGTCCCATATTTTACACAAAAATAATATTTTTAAAATTTACATAATGTCTTTGTAGGTTGCGAAAACCTTAAAGCCACCATTATCCTTTTTCTCTTCCATCTCTTAGCTTTTTCAAAGTTTCAAATTCTGGTTGTTTGCTAAAACCCCAAATTGCTATATATTTTATTTTGTATGTATATATTGCTATACTATATATGAACACTTTTAGATTTATTTATTTTCTCAATTTATTTTAAGGAATCAAATTAGATTTTATATTTTATATATTTAGATTAATCTCTTAGTTTGATTGTTAGAAACTATTAATTGATTATTTTTGTTTCTTTATTTAATGATATATAATATATACTTGTACATTTTTCATTTATATTAGATTTTGTATGATAATTACATTAGTTTAATATTGTTTATTTATTTTGTTGTTAATATTGATTAATTTTTTAGATTATTTTTGCTTCTAATTTTGTTCTCCTTGAATTAAAATCCAGGTTTTGCCACTAATTATCACTCTTAAGAAAAAGACAAAAAAATTTATAAAAATATGCTTTGATAATTACATAAATTTGGATACCTTATTTATTGTGGTTGGAGGAAAATTAAAAAAAAAAAAAAAAAAGTACTCATAAACCATATAAACATAGATTATAAAACTATAATTTATTTAATTGCAAAAGAGACAGATGATGTCTTTATTCCAAAACAGTTGCTTTTTGCTAATTTTCATTGTGCAATACTGCAGGATGCATGTCAATTTCACTTGATAGGGAGTGGATTTGCATTGGTTGTCGCACTTTTAATCAATATTGCAATCATCTCTGTATCGGGCACCATTTGCTCAGCCAACAATATGTCAGATGATATTGCAAATCAATGCAATAATCTTAGCCTTGACTCGGCCCCTTTCCTTCTAAAGGTTCAAATTTGTATATGAAGTTATTATATTAAAATAATGGTTAGATGAAACAATTTATCATTTTTTTTAATTTAAGCTTTTGGGGTAAATAATAGTCTATCAATTTGAATCCAATTAAATGTATAAGCACACAAAGTCTAACAAAAGCTTTTTAAAATTATTTTATGTGTGTAGAATGTGTTAGGTCGGTCAAGCTCAACTATATATGCCATTGCATTACTAGCCTCTGGGCAAAGCGCTAGCATCACAGGCACTTATGCTGGACAATTCATCATGCAGGTCTTCAAAATATTTGTGTGTGTGTGTGTGTGTGTGTGTGTGTGTGTATATATAAAGTATAGATACATACATAATATGATCCTAACCTGATTAATTGGGATTGAATTTTAATTAATTTAAGGATGATGTGGCATTTTTAGGGTTTCTTGGACCTTAAGATGAGACTATGGATTAGAAACCTGATGACAAGGTGCATTGCCATTGCACCTAGTCTTATTGTTTCCATTATTGGAGGATCTAAAGGTGCAGCCCAACTTATCATCATCACAACGGTTTGTAACTTGTGAACTGTCTTTTTCTAATGTTGATACCTATATTCAAACATAGGATAAAAAATTAATGGGTTTTGCAGATGGTACTTGCATTTGAGCTTCCATTCGCTCTAATCCCTCTCCTTAAATTCAGTAACAGTAACCCCAAGATGGGACCACACAAGAATTCAATCTATGTAAGTTGTTTTTGTACTTCTGTTCTTTTAAATGAGGTCAGCTGGTACAGTTAGCCTTGAATTCAATTGACTAGGGCGATAGGCTGGTTTTATAAAGCCTATAAATGCAATTCATACATATAAGTCTACAGCATTACATATTATATCTTAAATTCATCAATTAAATTCAATCGTAGGACTACATTAATTAATATAGCATAAACAATATATTTTTTTAATGAAAATTAAATTCAATTATATAGCTTATTGATCGATGCAGTCACATGATTGAATTTAATTGAAAAAACTAATATTTTCTTTTATTAACTAAGCATCAGACAATTATGCTTGCAGATTATGGTGATCTCGTGGACCCTAGGCGTGGCATTGACTGGCTTTAACATGTACTACCTGATTTCAGCCTTTGTGGGTTGGCTAATTCACAACAAATTACCCAAGATTGCAAATGTGTTCATTGGGATCATAGTGTTTCCCCTAATGCTCATTTACGTTTTAGCAATCTTGTACCTTACCTTTCGAAAAGACACTGCTGTAACATTTACTGAGCCCATAATGGTTGACCAACCAATGGCCCAAAACAACATGGAACACGGGCTTAGCAATTCTAATGAGGTGGTCGAGGCTGATCACATTCCTTACAGTGAGGATTTAGTTGATATCCCACTACCAGAGTAAGGGGTTTTTCTACATCAAATTCAAATGCAACAAGTGCCAAGGTGTTTCATTAGTGGGAAGGAGCTCCCAAGTTAAATGTGACATGAACTTTCTTCAACTTCATCTAAGGCTTTCTTCCTATGTAAGTGTAATTGAACTGCCTATGGTTGTTTCCACTGCACCTTTATAAATTTATGTTAAACTTCTAAGTTCGTCATTAATATGATAATTATTGTAACGACATTAAACTTTTCATAATAGTTATTTAGTCTCATTTATATCTATATAATATCTAAAAATTAAAGTATAAGATTTATTATTTCTACGCTCCTATTAAGCCACATCACCATTGCATTTAGGCCCATTCGGTCCACTGCAATCCATTTCGGTCAATTCAATCCACTTTGGTTCATTTTGGTCCACTTTGGTCACTACGGTCCATTCAATACCATTTCTCTCTCTCAGAGTAGAAGAGACTAGAGAGTGTCTTTGAAAATTATAAAGTCCAGCTGTAGGGATAAAGATTGACCTTAAATCAATTAGCCAGTTGCCCAAGTGCCAAGTTAATTAATTAATCCAAATTACATACAAATCCAATTAGGGCACAATTAAATCACCAAACTAAATTAACTAACTGCAAGATAAAAATAGTATAGACCAAATTAACTACTAAAAAAATATAAAGACCAAATTGACTATATAACCCCAAAATATATGAACCAAAATAGTACTTTTACCTATAATGTAAATAAGGTTAAATTATTATTTCAAACCTTCATCATGAATGAACAACAATCAATGATGTCAATTTAATCCCTAAAATTTTATAAATGATTCAAAGTTACTTTTGTCCCTATTTGTGCCAAAATTAATTGCTAAATCAAACAAATCATGCCTCTTCTAAACTGCATGATTTTGTATTCGTAAATATAATAATTAGCCATACATCAAATAACTTGATTCATAAAACAATTTCAAGAAAATTAGTTTCTAAAAAGGAAGGACAGAGTTGACACTAAAGTTTTTGATGGAAATTTAGACCCCTTAAACACACAGATTGCGTAGCCTAGATTAATTAGCCAAGTTGTTACTTAGTCAAATTAAGCAATTCTAGGTTAAAACAATCCAAACAATCATATCAAGATATAATGCAGCGGAAAATAAATAACACAAGATATGATCACAAACTTAGGGTTTTCATGGTGGAGATTATTTCAACATCTTGAAGATCATTACTGTTGCAACCTTTGGAACTTAAAAGAAAAGCAAGCGGGGAGCTTGTAGCTGATTGAGGAATTCAAGAAAGAAGTAGTCCGTGGATTCGGAGCCTGCGCGTGGTCGTGTCAGGAAGTTCTACTGGTGGGTAGCATTAGGAAGTCGAGCGGGGAGCTTGTAGTCCTTTTGTACGAACTTCAATTCTTTCATAGTGAATTCAGGTTAGCCTTGAGGATCGGTGGGTCAAATCCTCCCCAGGTTTTTACCGTGTGGTTTCCTGGGTGATCATATCTTGTGTTATTTATTTTCCGCTGC